>NC_142063.1:201157047-201459339 GCF_059756535.1 Pantherophis guttatus | reverse complement strand
TGATCATTGGAAATATCATTTTGGGAGGGAACACAACTGGTGCAAAAAGACTTAATGCATGGAATCTGTAGGGATATTTCCCATCACTATTGATTTTATTAATTTTACTGAAGTTTCTTATTCTTCAATATTTGGATTACCGGACTTGGAATTGGTTTGATTAGTTATTTCTGTAAAAAAAAAATGCAGATTGGAACAAATACATGCATGGACATCTGTGACATTGAATCTCATGTCATACCCACTTACCTGGTACAATCATTTCTACTCAAATGTAATTACTGACATGTTATAAGATATAATATGCTTTTGGACATGTAAAAAAAAAGCATTAGGAAAAAGAGTAGCAATATATTGTTAAATAACAGAATGGAAATAATAGCAAAATAGGTCACTTCCTGTTACACATTACACTATGTTTGTGGAAAGGATGGGGAAGTCATATCAATTATCAATTTTGATTGTTCTTTGTTCCTCATATCCCCAATTGAAAATTGATTAGGCCTTGAATTGATTAGGCCAACCAGCAGAGTCAGATTTTAAGGTACTTCCAAAAGGTCAACAGGATGGGGGTGAACCTTACTTCCAGCAGAATGATGACTCAAAGGGGCCACGGCAAAAAAGGCTGATTAGATTCTGCCAGCCAAAATTCCTTCACCGATGTTGTCTACAATATGTCCCTTCTGCCATGGCAAGTGAAGTAGGCCAATCCCATTGGGATGAGACAGTTTCTCAGATAACCTGGTCCCATGCCATGAAGGGTTTTAAAGGTAGCAACCAACATCTTGAATTGGACCCAGAAGCATATTGGCAACTAATGTAGCTCATTATGTGCGCCACCCTCCAGAACTCTTTGCTCTGCTGCATTTTGCATCAATTGTAGTTTCCAAATACTCTTCAAGGGTAACCCCATGTAAAGTGCATTGCAGTACTCCCAAATTTGTAGAGTTAGTTATCCCTTGTAATGGATCTGGTCTAGTGATGAAATCCAAATTTTTTTACTATTGGTTCTGTGGGTGTGGCTTGGTGGGCGTGGCAAGGGAAGGATACTGCAAATTCTCCATTCTCTCCCCACTCCGGGGGGAAGGATATTGCAAAATCTCCATTCCCACCCCACTCTGGGGCCAGCCAGAGGTGGTATTTGCCGGTTCTCCGAACTACTCAAAATTTCCACTGCCGGTTCTCCGAACTGCTCAAAATTCCCGCTACCGGTTCTCCAGAATCTGTTCAGAACCTGCTGGATTTCACCCCTGATCTGGTCCTTGTGAATAGCAATAGCAATAACAATAGCACTTAGACTTATATACCACTTCACAGTGCTTTACAGCCCTCTCTAAGCAGTTTACAGAGTCAGTATATTGCCCCCAACAATCTGGATTCTCATTTTACCCACCTCGGAAGGCTGGAAGGCTGAGTCAACCTTGAACTGGTGATACTCGAATTGCCAGACTGCTGGCAGCCGGCAATCAGCAGAAGTAGCCTGCAGTACTGCATTCTAACCACTGCGTCACCACAGCTCTAAATCTCTTATTGGAGGAGCAAGCCAGTACTCACAAACCCCCATATTCACAATACCTCAAAATAAATTTTGAATATTTTTTTAAAAATATGTTGGAAAAAATTAAAATCTTGAGAGAGAATCAAATTCTGGGTGAACAGTAAATTTCAGAAGATCACTTGAAGATTCCCTCCTTTTTAAAATTATCATTATTTTGTTATCACTCTACCATTGTATAAGATTGTGAAGTGGCATAAAAAAATTTTAGATGGTGTACGGCAACATTAATGGATCACATTTAATTCCATGTAAAGGTCATTCTGAATTCTAAGCAAAAGGGACAAGATCTTGACAGAGGAATAAATCAGATTTGGATGAAAACAGGCGTGTGTCTGTGTGCCAGCCTTTGGGGATTTGATTTTGACTAATTGGCAGGTACATTTTAATTCCATTTTGCTATTTTCATTTTTAGCACTTAAATAAGAAACACCATTGTTTCAAATGCCCTGGATGCTTACATTGTTCCAGAACACCATGATTTTGTTTTAGCTTCATGGAGAGGAATTATGTCCTAGACCTAGAGTAAATTAAATTTCTTATGACAACTCTCTTTAGAAGATGGAACAACAAATATCTCCAATAAAAGTCGATTCACATTGTTATCAGTAAAAGAGACGCTTCTCCATCAACACATTTGTGAAACACATTCCTCTGGAACCGCAGTGCCTTTATATGAATTGTTTGGGAAATTGCATTTGTATTCATTTCCTTCCTTCCACTCATGGTATTATATTAAGCTTGAGATTATTTTGTGTCATGCTACATGACATGGTGGCATTTGGCATGTGACTAATAAAACTATATTTTAACATTAAAAATTACTTGATATATAAAGTAATGTCAAGCTTTGTTGATTACTGACCAACCACACACACACACAACCACACACTGAAGTCTTGCTAAATTTGAATGAATTTTGTCTAAATAAAAGTTGGACAATGAAACAAAAACCAGGTAGAGCTCCATGCCAGTCCCTTGTCTTCAAGAAGGTGAGATAGTGTTACTCGGGGTTGGATGGTCAGCCCCCAATGAGAATGGCTCGAGTTGGCTTTATGTTATTACTTTATGCTTATTTACTAGAGTCTTTTGTATTGTGTGTCTGTAACCTTCCACACTCGCCCTTTCTCTCAACTCCCCTGCCTCAGAAAGGATATGCATATATGTAGTATTCCTGTTCACTTCCCATACTGACCATATTCCTCCACCTCTGGCTCTCAAACTCTGTTGGAGAGCCAGTACATTCTCAATATCCATAGCAATAGGAGAGAAATAATAATATTATTTATTACAGTGAGTCCAATAGTCAGCCAGATGATTAGACTGGATTTTTTATCCACCTACTGAGTCCTTCCCAAGGATAAGCAGATGGTTTGATGGTGTTAAATGTATCTTCACAGAATGTAAGCTGTTCCAAGTAAAGCTGCCTTTTGCAACCAACAGATGGTGATTTTGTCAATGCCAATATTTATCATTATTGTTTGTAGTACTATTCGTTAAGGTAATATTACATTACTTTCATGTAATAAATATTTTGGGGTTGATGGACAATCTGAAACTTCATGACGGGGTTGATCAGCTGAAGAGTTTGGGGACCGCTGATATAGGAGCTTGAGTTCACCTTACATAGCACTCCCTCCTGCAGTTGTTCCCCACAACAACCATCCTGAAGTGAGATGGGCTCATAGAGAAAGAAAGGGGGCATGCACAAAGTCAACCAGTGAACTTCTATGGCTGATATTCTCCCCGATCCTAGTTCTTAATCAGTCAACCATACCTGTAACTTTGGAGTGATAGAAAATGGAAAGCTATGCTTTATATTCTGTCCATGTGGACATTGTTATCTCAATTACTCCATGGTAGCTAGTTGGTAAGTTTGTATGGCAGTGATAATAGTGACCTGGGGACTGAGAACATGTTTTGTCCCCAAGTCTTTTTCTAACCAGTCCAAAGACCTTTATAATGTATAAGATGTTAAGCCAGTGACAGAACTTTAATGGTATTGTAACTGACACAGCTTTGATTTATGCAGATTAGGCCTTTGGATTCTTTATTTACTCTTATATGTTCCCCCCAAACACATGACATGGATGGATCTGCTATTGGCACAGGCTGTAGTTCCCATGAAAAATGCATGAGTTTCACATTAGTAGGTGAAACCTTACCATTTATCTGTTGCATCTTCAGCTATAGAGTGAGTTGAATTTGATGGCCTTAGTAGTCCTTTCTATTTCCATGATTCTATTATTAGGCATAGAACTGTTCAGCATTTTTATTTTGGTCTGTTGTGTAGGGAGCCTTCCTGACAATGAAAGGTATACCAACTATTAGTATATAAATATGAAATGTACTATGTTGATAACATTTAAAGAAGTTTACTTTGGTGAACAACGAAAAGAATGGCATTTGAGATTGAAAAGAGACAATGTAAAGAGAAAGTATCATTACTTTTTTTTAATCCACTCTACATTTTATATAACATATATTTTAAATGACAGGGTATGTACAAAGTCACCTGTCATTACTAGAACATGTGTTTATTCATCTTACTTAACAAGTCTATTTTGGGGTGGTTTTCCTGAATATTGCACTTTATGTAGTGGATGATTTTCAAATAGGCACTTTTGACCTTCACAGTGAATTGTAGGGAAAGGGTTCAATTAAATGTTATTACAGAAAAAATCCATAATGTTCCCTATGTTTAACTTTCTTGGTAGGAAGAATAGTCAAAAAAAGTTTGAACTAATCACAGAATACATACCTGTTAGATAAACTGATATGCAACCTAGAAATTCTCCACCAGCCCAAATTGGAAAATATATTCAGTCATTTCAAGAAGTTAATAATCAGCCAGCTTATTTCTAATCACATTTGGAAACCTTAAATCTTACTACTTTATGGATATTAAAGACCTTCAAAACAGTGAGCTTAATTTGACTACTGGTGAGTTTATTTTCTTTGGATTTAATGAATTTTAAACAGAGCTTAAAATAATATACAATTGGCAAAAAGAAAAAAAGGCAAAAGTTAGGCTATTGGAAGAAGTGGATTTTTTATTTGTAATTTTAAAAGAGGATATAAAGTTATATTAGCTTATCCTCAGTGTAATGAAGTTTGGAAGCCATTTTTTTATTATTGTGTGTTGATTTTTTCTTTTTTCTTTTTCTTTTTTTCTTTCCTGTATCTCTCGTTTACTTTTTTTCCCCTTCTATTTAGTTTGTATTAGATTTTACTATGTTTGCTAAAAGCTTCAATAAAATTCTTTTTTTTAAAAAAAATCCCCTACAGGGCCCAGTTGTTCTATTTTGGTAGAAACCAATGTTGGGTTGACAGAAATTCAAAAAACATACTAAGCTACCTGCTTCATTACTTAAAATTCTGTATATAAATATTAAACATGTTGTAGAATGAATATAGTTAAGTAACTGAAGAATCTTTGGTGGGCCAGAGAATTTTTGAAATCAAGTAACCCCATCCATTATTATATATGGGAATTTATTTTATTCATTGCACAATATATAGTACATTTCTTGAATTAGACATCAGTCGTCAATTTAATGGTTAATCAACACAGTAAATGGCCTAGAAATTTATCCAATGTGAGCCTGTATTAAATATACAAGAGATTTCAAAGTTTTGGATCCTATTTATGGCATAACACCAGAAAATTTGTTGTTATTATGTCTTTACTGAAAAAATATCAATTGATTTTAGAAGAAATATTCTGACACACATATTGGAATTTCTTCTCCTTGGACAAGTCACAATTGGCATTATGTCTTATTGGCTTTTCAGAAAGCAAATAGGATCTGCAATGGGCAGATATAAGTGAAGAATCTTGTATTAAATAATGGGGCTTAACTCTTGTTCCTGTTGCAATCCAGGCTTCATTGGGTCCCCAATATCTGTTATTTTCACTGGAAAAGAATTCTCATTTGTGCCAACCCTGATTTCTCTCCTCATGATATAAACAGCAAACATGAGGAACCAATTGGGATTGCAATTGTAGATCATCAGTTAATTCGCCCTATCCCACACCCTATCTGGTTTAAACTAGACTTCCTATATCTGTAAACTGTAAGATACAAGAAAGATGTACTAGCTAATTTGGACATTGTTCCAAGAACAATCCTATGACTTTTAATCAGAAACAAATCTTCATTGGTACTTAACCTACATGTGAAAAGGAATATTTAAAAAGCAGTATCATTCCTGGCCCACAGTCTGTGGCTTTTGTTCTTCTCTGCTTAAGGGCAGGGACATCGTACTTTGGACCATATTCAAAATATGGTAGTGCAGACACATTTTAGCATTGGGGTGGGGGTGGGGAGAATCAAAACAGATAAGCCATCTACCCAAGGCTCTTGTTGACAGGTTCTTTCATTTCTCTTTCATAACAAATTGCCACCATTTGCTACATCCATAGAAACATCTACATAAATTGAAAGTACAATCCTGAATCCATAGTGCCGACCCATTTTCAGTTCCTCTTCTACACAGAAAAGGCACTTTTCTAGAAAATCAAGTAATAGCCCCAGTAGAACAGATTGACTAGTATGAAAAAAAAGGGAAATAACCATTTCGAATAGCAATCAATTTTGCTTGGATTTTGAATTGTAAAATAGCTGGTGAGTCTCTGAAGTTTGTTCTTCAAGATGTATTGAATTTTATCCTTTGGGCTCAAGGGTAAGCTGTTGCAAGAGGCATTATCAATAGAGACAAAATTTATTTTTTGATTGAAACTGGCAGTGAGTGACGAATTGAATATATCGATGGTGGTTTTATTTTCAGTTTCTCTGGTGGCATCTTTTGTAGAAGTCTAGAATAGACCAAAGTTACAGTTAGATGATAGAGGTATGTGGTAATTTAGCAAATTAAAAATTTTTTTTTACAGCAGTTGAAAAGAACAGACATTTAGTATGACTGCTGCTAATGTAACTTCATCTTGGGATTTTAACGAACAATAGAAATCTTAGCAAAAGCTAAATTCTGATTTACCAATACTAAGGCCAGAAGGGAACAATAACAACAACAACAACAACAACAACAACAACAACAATTTTATTGATATCGCTGTACCAGGAGATGCCAGAGTTGAAGAAAAAGAACTGGAAAAAATCATGAAATATCACACCTGGCCACGGAAACTACACAGCTATGGATGAAACATGTAACAGTGACACCCATTGTCATCAGGGCACTTAGTACCATGTCCAAGAATTTTACAAAACACATCAAGAAATTGCACCTTCCTGCAATAACACCAGCGGAACTGCAAAAAACTGCACTACTCGGAACATCGTACATCTTAAGAAGGTACTTGGCTGATACCTAGGATGCTGGCAGCAACCCATATCAACCATTAGCACCAGTCAATGGTATTTGAGACACATTTTTAAATGTTCAGTTGACTGAGTTTCATGTTTAATGAATAAAAGAGATGGGGCCGTTGATCTTGCTCTTGTGATCTGGCGAGATCCGGCCATGAATGGCGTGAATGAGTTTTTAATGTTTTTAATGTTTTTAATTTTTAAATGTTTTTTATAATGATTTTTTAAAATGTATTGTGAGCCGCCCTGAGTCTTCGGAGAGGGGCGGCATTTAAATTGAATTAATTAATTAAATTAAATTAAATAATAATAATAATAAAAATAATACCTGGTCTAGGTATTCAATTAACATATTGTAAATATAAATATAACTTTGGTAATCTCCATACCTGAATAAAATTAATTCTCTCATAATACCATAAGCAGCATATTTTTTAGGGTTAGGGTTGCTCACAAAAACATGCCATGATCCACTAGCACAGGGGTGTCAAACTCGATTTCATTGAGGGCCGCATCAGGGTTATGTTTTACCTCAATGGGGCCAGGGAGCATGGCCAGGGGAGGCATGGCCTGCATGACATCACTTGTGTCCCCCCCCGGCACCTGTGGTGGCTCGAGCACTTTGCTAGCAAAAACAGATTCCCAAGCTCCATTTTCAGCTGGGTCGGACTCCTGCAATCCTCTGACAGCAAAAATGAAGCTTGGGAGGGCCGCCCTCGCGAGCTCTGTTTTCACTGGCAGAGGCACTGCAGGCCAGTCCTTCTCTATTTCCAGGGCGGCCTCGAGGGCCAGATCTAAGCACCCCATGGGCAAGATCCGGCCCCAAGGCCTTGAGTTTGACACCCCTGCTCTAGCTAATTCTGTTTGGACTCTGGAACCAGACAGTAAAGTGGGGAGAGTAGCCTTGGCTAATCTACTGAGCTTCACAGTCCATGGGACTCCACTATATTCATCTTCTAAGCTAGCCTGCTCTCCTCATGAGCAAGACAGGAGAATGATCCATCCAAAGCTTTCGAGTAAGATCCAGCTGCTAGTCTACTCAACTTGTATAGGGAAGGAATGGAAGGGCAATGAAGTTCCTCTGACTTCCAGATCCCAAAGGGAGGTCACAGGCTGAACTAAAGAGAGGATTCACCTTCTTTCTTCTAGTGTGACTTATTTCTTCAAGAACTGTTTCTGAGTTTGGAAGAAAGAAGAATCCAGGCTCTTCTCCCCCACCCCAGCAAACTACACAAATCCACTGTGTCATGTTAAAGTCTCAATGCAGCCTTTCCAGCTGTTTTATTGACATAATTCCTAGAGGGAACAAATCCATGTATAATTATTTATCTATCTACCTCTCTAGCTATCCACACATTCATCCATCCACTGAAAATGCTTGTTCACTACATAATCTGACTGAACAAGGTTTACCTTCTGGGTCTCGTTAGCCGCTTGTTTCTGTGATGTGATGTAATGTGCTACTGCATATTCCACCAACGCCCCAAATATAAAGCTGAAGCAGATGCCCAGGTAAATGTCAATGGCTTTTATGAAACCATTGGCATTTGTCATTGACTTTCGGGACCCCATCATCAAAGTTGTCATTGAGAGAACTGTGGTTACACCTGGAAAATTCAGTCAGATTTAAAACAAAAAACAAAAAAATGAACACAGAATACTTTTGTCTGAAATTTGACACAACAGATGGTTCTTTCATGGGTAGCTTTTTGTGAAAAGCCATGGATTATTATAAACACCTGGTAGTTTCTGATATGTGAGAATGCTATCTGTTTTTGTTTTTTAGGGCCATATTGTTAAATCCTGAAAGCTTTTGATGAGATGATAGCAGACAGCATGCAGAAAGCAAAAAACGGCCATATAACCAAATAGATTTTTCCCATAGCACTTACACTGTGGAAGTGGGGATGGATTAAAATCTCCATTCAAAGTGTGACATTGTCAAGAAATAAAATATTTCTTCTTTCTTTCTTTCTTTTTTTCTTTTTCTCTTTTTCTCTCTCTCTTTCTTTCTTCCTTTTACAGTCTTTCTATCATCTTTCTATCTATCTTTCCATCCTTTTTATCCATTCTCAGTCAGTCCTTTCTATCATCCAGCCTTCAAGGAACATTCAATTTGTTTTCAAGTGTAATGCAAAGGGTCTTAGAATAAGTATAGCATGTGCAAGGGGTATTACTGAATCTTACACTTATATGAAGGAAAAGGATATCCTAGAACGTTATTTTCTTTATATTACAGAAAACATTAATGTGAGGAATAATGTAGAGATGAGCAATACATCTTTTGTGAAATTTGAAATTTTCAGAGAGTTGACCCACTTTACTAATCCTCTACTTGAGAAATATCTGATAATAAATTTCCAAAATACTTGAGCATCCATGGAAGACAGTGTAAAATATAAATATATATTATCCCCTATTCTGATGTTGCTTTGAGGTTGACATGCAAGGATATTTTAAATTTTACATTTTAAATTTTTCATTCAATACAGCTTTTTAAAATACCTGTAATGATGTTCAGTAAATTATAGTTTATGAGATTCTACATATAAACCATGCCAAAATCAAAATCATCAGGTGATGCCAATCAATACAAATCATGCAATATCTATCATTTTACATTCCAGATACAAGGTCAAATAATGAATGCATCTACAACAGGGGTGAAATCCAGCAGGTTCTGACAGGTTCTGGAGAACCGGTAGCGGAAATTTTGAGTAGTTCAGAGAACCAGCAAAAACCATCTCTGGCTGGTCCCAGAGTGGGGTAGGAATGGAGATTTTGCAGTATCCTTCCCCTACCACGCCCACCAAGCCATGCCCATCAAGCCACACCCACAGAACCAGTAGTAAAAAAATTTGAATTTCACCACTGATCTACAACTTCCCATCCAAAATTTGAGAAAATTGGAAACTCCACCAATATGAAATTGTGGTGGCTATTCATTTAGTTCTAAATAGTTTGGTTGCATAATGTTTTAAATCTTGCATTTAAGATAACCCGTGTTTTTATCTAAGCAAATTTTTCTTCAGTCCACCCCTCATCTTTGCATCCATAAAACAAGTGCATCTTTTTTATGTCACTCACCAATACATGTTCTTGCAGGGACTGAATCCAGAGTGATCCAGAAAGAAACCCAAGACAAAATGACAAGCAGACTGCTTGGCACATAAGTCTCCAGAATAAAATAAAGGATATTTCTCTTGAGCTCAAATTGCAGGACCAGTCTTGGATAAATGCCTGGTCCAAGAAAGAAAAAAATATAATATATTCTTATAATGTTCTTTCAGAGAAGGAAATGATGTGCTACGTCTCACTAAGAACCAGATTACTCCAAATCTCCATGTGACATGATAATAATATAAAGTAGTGTCAAGTGTAAAGGCCGAGCATATGATTTTGACAGGGTATCTTGCAGAAACTTTACTTGCAGAGCTCTCCTTGTCAGAGAAAGCTTCAGGGGTGGTTAGGGCACTGAAAATAGTTAGATCTGACATAAACCTTGCTCTCCACACCGTCTTTATTTCCACTGCTGATTTGTTACCTGTTTCTTGACGCGACATGGTTACAAGCGTGTAAAAATGTTCCACTGTGTACTGCGAGAGCCGCAAATTCTCAAGGCCATGGACAGAATCATTTCCCCTCAACCACACGAAACGGACATCATTTTCATCATATCCCCCTAGTCATAACATTAAAAGGAAGAAAAGGTCATTGATTAAAGAGCTGAACACCTGGTGATGATCATCCTAGGCGGCTATTGGCAAAAAAGAACAAAAGCTAATTAGCAATTCTATGAGAACCATGCTCTTGATAACATGCAAGCATGCCCATGCTCTTTTCTCAAGTATCAAATTGGAGAATATATGTGGCTCAAGATTGAGTTGTTGGGTTTTTGATGTTCTGTGAGCTTGTTTGTCTTCTTGCAGATGTTTCATTACCAGTGCACTGCACTGACGGTGGTACCTAGCCAATTAATGAAACATCTGCAAGAGAAGCATTCTCACAGAACATCAAGAACGTGACAAACGTAGGTGCATTTTAAATTGGATTCAGAAGAGTTGGGAGATGGGAAGCCCACTTCCACCAGCCCACCTCAGCAACTCCTACTTTTGGATGCTGCCTTTATCTTGAGAGGAATGGTCGTCAGCATTCCACTAGGGCAGGGGTCGGCAACCTTAAACCCTCAAAGAGCCACAAAGATCCTAACCAGAAGCCCCCCATTCAATTCTGGAGCCAACTGGAAGTCTGGTTCCCCTACTTAGAGTTTCCTCCTAGTGCGGTGTCCTTTTTCCTCTATCTGTCCTAACCAAAAGCCCTATCAATTGTGGAGCCGACCGGAAAACCCGCCCCTTGCCATAGAGTCTCCTCCTGGCATGCCATCCCCAATAACCGGAAGCTCCTCTCAAAATTGTGGCATTGACCAGCAACAGGGAGCCACAGAAGAGAGATGAAAGAGCCACATGCGGCTCCAGAGCCACAGGTTGCTGACCCCTGCAGGAGGGCAGCTAATTGATGTCAAGCCAGCTCATGGTAGTTAATTCAGACTGAGTATCCATTGGAAGGGGGAAATAATCAAACCAATTATAGGTTTAAGATGTAGCAACAACAATATTTGCATTTAGAGAGAAATTTACTTTCAAGGGTATAGACCAGGGATGTCAAACTCGCGATGACACGTTGTGGTCACATCTATCACAACTTTTTTCCCCTTCACTAAACCGGAGGTGGGCGTGGCCAGCATATGATGGATCTGGCCTGCGGGCCGCGAGTTTGATACCCCTGGTATAGACAGAAAACACAAAATGCAGACAGGTTTCATGCATTTCTTTTGAGTCTTGGAATAGCTCAACCTCCTAGCTGATTGGCTCTCGGAGCTGTCATGTTCTTTTATCTCTTCTATATCTTTCCTTGATTCAAAGGTTTTAATTTATGATGGACTGTAGGGTATCCACCTAGAGTTTTCCCTGATTGCCAATCTCTTGCAGGATGATTCCTATATTTCCCTTGCCTCATTTAGCATGACACCTTTAATAGCTCCTCCTTGCTGCTTCAGAGCAAATGAACAGAAAGTTGCACAGTTCTCATTTTCAGCTGGTACAGGAATGCACCTCTAAGGAATCACTTGGCTGAGCTGCTGCCCATGAAAATTAGACTAGAACAACAAGGGAAGAAAGAGGACTGTCAGTTACCCTAGTCATATGAATTTTCCTTCCTTCCTTCCTCCCCCCCCCTCTTAATAATGAGGATAAATACTTTGAATCAGATGATCCCAATCAATCTAAAATAGCTATTTCTATAGCAAACTAAATAAAGCTTAGGATGCAACTGCCTAACCAATTCAGACATTGGGACAGGTCTGTCCGTTCCCTCATTCCTCAGAGATAAATCACTGCAAAATCCAAGAGGCAAACAGCTCTCCTAAAATCAAAGTCCAATAAACAAGCAAATATTTTAGCTTCTTGGTAATTTATGTATAGATCTGTCATTCAATAAAAAAGACAATATTGTCATGAAAAAAGCCCTGATGAATATCCCACAGTGAGAAACTGTGTTTTACCCTAGGCAAACATGATTAAATCAAGTATCTAATACTACAGGAGGTTTTTATTCTCCCAGTACAATTTATCCAAATCTCTTTTTTTTCAAAATTTCTGCCTACCTTATAATAGTGATAGCAGCAGTTACTTAGGGAAACAATTGAAGAAATGATTTGTTTTTCATCTAGAGGTTGTTCATATTTAAATTCCATTAATTCTAGACATTTATTGTACTGGCTTCACTTGTTGGCAATGAGCATATAGTTTAATAAGAGTAATATTACATGAAAGTTTGATAGGGGAACCAATTATTTCCTCTTTCTGTGCCAATCTTTTTTTTAATGCTAAAACCACCTATATATTAAAAAAAGAAAACTAGTCATTATCATTTTAGTTTTCTGCATTGTAAATAAAGTTAATCATGCAAACTGTTGAGTATTAAGTGACAGTTTAAATAAGGCAATCAGGAATAAATCCTGAGAGTGGGAAATTTAGAGAAACGTCAGTGGCTGAAACCGCGGACAGCCCTTGCTTATAAAGGGCTGCCGTGGCTGGAGTTGCCATTGCTGTTACAGAGCTTAAATAAAGCATTGATATTATACATTGTATCAAGTCCTTTCTTCAACTGCCCACTATTTAACACTGGCGATGAAGGTGGGATCCTGAAGAAAAGGACGGTACAGCGAACTCCAAGCAATCAACAACCATCAAATCTATTATACCGCACCGGTCAGATCATCGGTTACCGAGATGTCTGCAATCAGCCCGCCCGCTCCATTCAACCCAACCGGAGAAGATTAGGGAGCCTACATGGAGCGTTTCTACATGTTCATGGAGGCAAATGACTTATTAAGCTTGTCAGAACAGAGGACAAGTAGTTTTTAAAATGGCAAAGGCACTCGCCGCCCCGGCTGACCTGAGAACAATGACCTGGACAACGCTACAGGAAATACGGAAGACCCACTACGCACCGCAAGCATCCTCTCTGGTAAGAAGGCATGAGTTTTACCAGAGGGACCAGAGAGAGGGAGAGTCAATCAGTGCATTCGTGGCAACATTAAGAGAGATAGCCGCCGCATGTGACTTCTTGAATTTGGAAGAGGCGATGAGAGATCGTTTGGTGCTGGGACTGAGAGACCTCACTTTGCAGAGCAGGTTGCTAGCCAGACCTCAGATTACATTCAAGGAGGCTCTGGAAGAGGCATCAGCAACCGAAGCATCCCAGAAATCTGCGGCGGCTATGAAAAAGATGAAAAACGGACCGCCAGTAAAGGATGAGGCATCAGTGCATTATGAGAAAGTGGAGTCAGAATCGGAGGAGGAAGAGGAGGAAGATGAAGTCCATCACCTCTGGTCCAAACGTAAAGAGAGGCAACAAGGGAAAAAAGAGGCCTGGTGCTCGGGATGCGAAGGCAACCCCCCATGGGCCGAGTGCAGGTTCCGGGATGCCATTTGCCAGAGATGTAAGAAAAAAGGGCACATAGCAAGAGCTTGCAGGGCATCCCAGCCAGTTTCCAGAAGGACCAGACCTCCCTGTTCACCAACGAATAACAGAAAGTTCCAGGCCAGCGGAAGGAAGCAACCGTTCGGATGAGGCCATAGGAACGAGGACCACAGGGCAGACCGAGGCAAAACCCATCAGACCATCGTGGTCGGCCACGCCAGCACGGGAAAGGCGAACAAGATGGCAGCGACTGTCCTCATAGAAGGAAGACCCTGCAAAATGAAGGTGGACTCGGGGTCCTGCTTATCAATGGTATCCTGGACAACGATAAAGAAACTGATGCCACACATCATGACCCGCGAACTCAAACGGCAACGCCTAACGCTCATTGATTACCAAGGGCACCGAATTCCTATAGTGGCATCGGCATATTCAACATCTCCTACAAGAACTGTAGGAGTTCTTTAAAGCTAAACTGCCCCTCACAATAGTGGACAGAGACAGACCCAGCCTATTGGGCATGGAGTGGTTCGAGCCTCTGGAGCTGGCAATTACCGGCATCGACCACATCGGGGACGATGCCCGGGAAGAGGACCTGATGAAAGAGTTCGCAGAAGTGTTTAATGGCGAGCTAGGCAAGTACAAGGGGTCCCCAATCACGTTTAGCCTAGATCCCCAGGTAGCCCCTGTCCGGATTAAGCCTCGAAGGGTCCCCTTTGCTCTAAGGCCTAAGATAGATGAGCAAATAGACAAGCTGGTTGCCCAGGGAATCTTAGAGCCTATAGATCATGCAAAATGGGAGACCCCTATCGTGACACCCATTAAGCCAGATGGGTCAGTGCACTTGTGCAGAGACTATAAAAGTACCCTTAACAAGGCGCTCCAACAAAGCGCATATCCCGTGCCAGTAGTACAACATCTGCTGCACTCTTTGGGCAGGGGAAGGATCTTTGCAAAGTTAGACCTGGCACAAGTGTACCAACAGCTTCCAGTAGACAAGGCCACCGCTGAGGCCCAAACAATGGTCACCCACAGAGGGGCATTTAAGTGTAAAAGACTGCAATTTGGGGTGAGCGTAGCACCCAGGCTATTCCAAAGCTTGATGGAACGGCTTCTGCAAGGAATTGACGGAGTCGTCCCCTTACTTCGACGATGTCCTTATATCAGCAAAAGACACAACCCAATTGAAACAGCGATTACGGCAGGTGCTAACAAGATTCCAGAAAGTGGGGCTCAAGGTAAAAAGGGACAAGTGCCATCTAGCGAAAACGCAGGTTGAGTTCCTGGGATATTTAATTGACGGGTCGGGAATCAGGCCCACACCAGGGAAGCTGAGAGCCATCAAAAAAGCACCCACACCAAAAAATAAAATGGAACTGCAGGCGTTTTTGGGGTTGCTTAACTTTTATAATATATTCCTGCTGCAGAAAGCCACTACTGCTGAACCGCTCCACCGGCTACTGGACAGAAAGGAAGAATGGAAATGTGGGAATCAAGAAAGGAAGGCATTCGAAGATATCAAACATCTACTGACTTCGGACAGAATTTTGGTGCAATACAGCAGGACATTGCCAATAAGACTAACGTGTGATGCATCCCCTTTTGGACTGGAGCAGTATTGAGTCACACAATGCCAAACGGAACAGAAGCCCCCATCACATTCTTCTCCCGAACTCTGTCAAAACCAGAACGGAACTATAGTCAATTGGACAAAGAAGCGTTAGCTGCAGTAGCCGGAATAAAGAGGTTTCATGAGTACCTCTACGGTCTGAGATTCGAACTCATAACCGACCACAAACCGCTTTTAGGCATCATAGCGGGAGACAAACCTACACCTCCTGCCCTATCACCCAGAATGCTCAGATGGATAGAGTTTTTAGCAGCATACAATTACACATTACACCACCAACCCAGCAAGACGATTGACCATGCAGACACACTCAGCAGATGCCCACTTACGGAAACAGGAGAAGATCCAGCACCAGCAATGACCACACTTCTAATAGAGACTATGGAGGAAACTCAGATATCTGCAGCCAATATCGCGAGAGCCACCTCAAGAGACAAAACGTTGGCATGGGTTTTAAATTGGATCTGGAAGGAGTGGCCGGAAGAAAAGAATATAAGCCCAGAGTTCCTACTGTACAGACAGAGACAAAACAAACTATCGGGACTAAAGGGTTGTGTGCTGTGGGGAGACAGAGTCATAGTACCAGAGACACTGAGACAAGGCATTCTTAAGTTGCTACACGAAGGACACCCTGGAATTGTAAAGATGAAAGCATTGGTCACAAGTTACGTGTGGCGGCCAGGAATGGACAAAGAAATTGAAACATGGGTGTCCTCCTGTGAAAACTGCCAAGAATCTCGAACAGCCCCAAAGTCAGCTCCTGTCCACGATTGGGAAATCTGGGAACACCATGGTCCAGATTATACATCGACTTCGCAGGGCCATGTAAGGGGAATACATTTTTAATTATTGTGGATGCGTTCTCGAAATGGCTAGAGGTAGTACTTATGACAACTACTACAGCAGATGCAGTCATAAAAGTTCTGAGAAGATTATTTGCTACACATGGCCTACCAGACCTCGTAGTCTCGGATAACGGACCCCCATTCACAGCGAACTCGTTCGAGATGTTCCTCGCTGACCAAGGAATAAGACATGCATTGTCAGCACCAAAAAAGCCATCCACGAACGGACTTGCAGAACGGATGGTGAGATCAACAAAGGAAACACTAACGAGACTGGGTCCACGAGATATACAGGCCAAATTAGATAAATTACTGGCTATTCAACATATCACACCAAGTGCTACAACCCACCGGAGCCCAGCAGAGTTGCTGATGGGGAGAAAGTTGAGATCCCCGCTGGACAGGCTGCACCCACAGTACAGCACAGAGAAACTGACCGACTCCACAAGCCGCATCAGAGAATTTCAGCCAGGAGACAAAATATACGCAAAGAACCTGAGCGGAAACCCTCTCTGGGTACCAGCAAAAATAACACAAGTGACGGGCCCATTATCATACAGGGTCCAAGCAGCAGACGGTCAGTACTGGAAAAGACATATAGACCAGATCAGAGGAAGACTAACGAGAATTGAGAGTGAACTACAAAATAACAACCAGGAGAAAGGGAAAGACAAGCAGACAACAGCAGATCGGACCGTACCACAAGCACTAGTGCAGGGGAGTACAAACTTAAACCCAGAGGAGAACAGCGAATACTTACCTGAGATCCAGGAGGAAGAACCGATTGCTGGAGAAAATCTGCGAGGACAGCCGAGTGAAGCGGAAAAAGAAGATGAGCAGAATAAATCCACTCTGGCATCTGAGTTCGAGAGAGTTCCAGAGCTGACTCCAGGAGAGCAACGGAACTCAACCTCTCACTCCGAGAACGCTGGAACGACTGAACTGTGCAGGTCCAGTCGAGCTCCAAAGCGACCCGCCTACTTATGTGACTACGTAGCCTAGGAGTCACCGGATTGGTGGACGCTGAACTAGGGGGGAGGGGTGTTGAGTATTAAGTGACAGTTTAAATGAGCCAATCAGGAATAAATCCTGAGAGCGGGAAATTTAGAGAAACGTCAGTGGCTGAAGCCACGGACAGCTTCTGCTTATAAAGGGCTGCTGCGGCTGGAGTTGCCATTGCTGTTACGGAGCTTAAATAAAGCATTGATATTATATTTTGTATCGAGTCCTTTCTTCAACCGCCCGCTATTTAACACAAACTAATAGGATTTTAATGTGAATATAATAGTGACTTCCATTGGAACTTCACTCTAGTAGCTGAGAACTAAAAATTGGCCTTCATATAATGAGATTTAAGTCATTATTGAACTTGTTACAGAGAAGAACAAAGAGAAGAGTCTTCAGCCTTCATGTGTGTGTCCAAACAACAAGCACTGAGAAAATGTCAGAAAGGAAGTAGAATACATTGTCAACTCCTTTAAGAAACTATCTGAGAAGAGGATGAGAAAATATTTCCATTCCATATGTGAAAGGCTGCAATAGATGCAAAATAAGAGAGGAAAATGCCACCTCTTTTGGACATATTTAAAGAAGAAAAATTAGTGGCAAAGTCACAAAGGTGGTAGCAAAGTTGGAAAACCATACTACTCAGATGAAATGTGCTAAAAAAAAATCCCTTAGGTGAAAAGATGGCATGTAACAAATAAAGCTATTAAGGATCAGGATAGATAGCGATACATAGATGAAAGACAGATAGATAGATAGGCAGGCAGGCAGGCAGGCAGGCAGGCAGGCAGACAGACAGACAGACAGACAGACAGACAGACAATGTTCAAGCAAACCTGATTTAAATTTAGCTGTAACGTTGTTATCCGAAATGGTATAAATAATATATCTAGAGCAGGAGTGTCAAACTCAAGGACTGGGGGCCAGATCCAAGTGATATTTCCGGCCTGGAAATATCAAGGGACAGACTTGCAGCCCATTTTCGGCCTTCCTGTCCTCCAACAGCACTCTGCCAAACAAAAATGGGCCGCGTGGGGCCTCCATGAGGTCCGTTTTCGGCCAGCAGAGTGCTGCAGGAAGACTGAATTGGACTGGATTACAATGATGTGGCCTCAAGTAAGTGCCTGATCTGGATAGAAAACAAGCAACATCCTATGTTAATGCTACAATTTAATGCCAGATTTTACATACTGTAGACCCATTTAATCTACAATCAAGAATCTATAATTGACAGCCATTTCTATTTACTATCCTGGAAATTTATCTCTGCTATTAGATTTTGTATTATCATGTTATTTATGCTATTTTATTTTTATTATTAGTTGAATAATGAAAATTCAATAATATAAATAGCTTTTCTGCCTGGAAAAGCAATTTTCTATTAAACAATGTGGTATAAATTTAGAAATAAAAAGTTTAGTGGAGTATGAAGAATAAGTAATAAATGTTTACCAGTAATAGCTGGTAGAAGAGATAGGAAAATCGTTATAGTAACGAACTGTGGAAAGAAAGAAAAGAAGGGGAAAAAATGCATCTTGACCCTGTGTCAAATGCCCACCCCGGCCACGGCCAACCCCTGGCTCTCCAAGGTAAAATACAACCCTGATGCAGCCCTCAATGAAATCGAGTTTGACACCCCTGATCTAGAGTCTAGACCAGCAGAAGAATAGGGTTGTTTAGGGGTCAGGATCAGGGGTGGGCTGCTGGGGGTTCACAGGGGTTAGGGTTAGGTTTAGGGTTACCTGTAGCTAAGATTCTATGCAGTTCAAAGAACTCCTAAATCCCACTCCTGGCTGGCTCCACCCACCCCAACCCGCCCCTCCCAGGAGTCCCCACGTGGCCTGTTTTGGATGCAGGTATGTGCAGGCGTACGGAGGCTTGGGGAGGGCAAAAAACCGACCTACCGGAAGTCCAGGAAGGCCAGAAACGGGCCTGTTTCCAGCCTCCAGAGAGCCTCCGGAGCCTGGAGAAGCCGTTTCGCCCTCCCGGAGGCTCAAAAAAAGCCTCCGGAGCCCGGGGAGGGCAACGCCTCCCACCGTGGTGCAGGAGGCAAACTAGTCCACACCCACCGTGGCCACTAACCACCCAGCAACTGGGTGAAGAGAACCCCTTGCTAAAATTTTTGAAGTCCACCCCTGGTCAGGATCTATAGCCTTCTCTGGAGCAAAATTTGTGGCATTATGCTGTAATATATTTCAAGTGATTTAATTTCAGACTCAGTCCAGTGACAGAAAATCTGTCAGATAATAAATCAATTTAATAGTCACTTGTACATTTTTTTTCTGGATGTTGATCGAACTGATTAAGGGCCCTGGTGGCGCAGTGGTTAGAATGCAGTATTGCAGGCATCAGTCCTGACGAGGCTCAACATTGACTCAGCTGTCCATCCTTCTGAGATCCGTAAAATGAAGACCCAGATTGTTGGGGGAAATAGGCTGACTCTGTAAACTGCTTAGACAGGGCTGTAAAGCACTATGAAGCAGTATATAAATTTAAGAGCTATTGCTATTTCCTAAGATGCTTTCCCTCTCAGATAGGTAGCTAGCTACTAAGGAAATGTTTTTGCACATGCATCAAGTTTGAAATTTCTCAGGTTAAAGTACAAGTTGACAAGATTTTGTTCCATCTTCCTTGTTCAGATTTTTTTAAAAATGCCATACTAAAGTGGGTTAAAGGTCTTCAAAACTCCCCAGATCTTGAGAAGTTGCTTTAGATTGATGCTAACCAGTGTTCTGATGACTAGAAGTTCTAATCTAGCTCCGATACTGAGTATGTATCACTTCTGTCAATAAGGGTCATTCAGTATAGCTCAAGTACAACAAATGCTGTGAATCTGGAAATAGATGAAATAGAAAATAGAAAAGATCTTTAAAGATCTTTGGTACCCTTATATTTGATCCCAAATGACGTTAAATCTGTTTTTAGAAGGATTTACAAGGAATAAATTTATCCTGTACCTCACCTGAGACAGAGGTCACAGAAATGTCCCAATCCATCATTGTGTTGTGGATTTAATAAGACAAACACAACTTTTGGATTAATCGGAGACAATTTATATATTGCGCAATAGGTTCAAAGCTCTGTACATGAAGCGTTGAACAAAGACAGAAATTAGGTACAATGGTTTTATACCCTTCTAGACAAAGGATTCTGTTAACTCAGCAATTCATATGGTCATATACATTTGTCATTTTTAATTGACATTTCCTAATTACTGATTTTCTTTGCAAAACAGTTATAATTCTTTTTGTAGATTACTGAAGCATAGACTCAAATCATCTTCTGACGATAGACAACTTTTAACTCATGTGGATCCCCTTGACCTAACCAACCTTTAAGCTGTATGTCATTAGAATGTTCCTTTCTTCTGACAACTTAGAGGCCTCCTAGAGGAACCAAAAGGATTTTGGCTGGGTTTGTACTTTTTCCAACCGGATGCATTGCTTTTTAGAATAGAGTGAATAGAAAGTTATCCAGTGGTCATCTATCAGAGCCCGCTTCATTTACATTAATTGAAGTCATGTCCAAATTACTGTCTGAGCTGAACCCTAACTGAACTACTAATTAACTATGTCAAAGTAGGAGGTCAATTGATAAATAGAAATATATGATGGTTTGAAGCCCCTCCAAGAATGGTGACTGCTCATTTGCCTAACCTTCCTTTTACCTTTAACAATTGTTGAGTTAGTTTGATAAATTTGGCAAAATTTCCTTCATTACACTTGAATTCCTTAGGACATTTCCTTACTTTCTTACTTGCTATTTTGTTTCAATTGCAGATCCTGCAATGGGTCATGAGTGTTACATTGATGCTGACCACATGAGGATTATTTGACTGAAATGGAAGACATCTTTCAAACCAGTATATTATAGAAGCAGAAGGCTTTTTAATTTTCAGCATCAATCAATGCTCTTCATTATATCCCAAAATGCTGTGGTGGCAATTCTAGAGAACCCGCTCCCATAATAGTAGCTCTGAACAAGGAAGAACTATTACAAGGCCGTGTTTTGTAAAACTGTAACAATGATAGTAAAATTCTATTGAATGCCCTCATCCAAAGTCAAGAAATGTCACTCTGAGGATGGAAGTCTAGTGCCACATCTGTCACATTTTCTGAAAGAGGCTTCCAAGACTTCAAGAAGCTGAAAAATATGGAATGATGCAAAACAAAAGAGGCAACACCCCACCCCCCAATTTGGCTTATTTTTAGGTAGATATCAGCAAATGTCCCACTCTAACACTCTTCCGGAAGGCACTGGAAGGTTCTGCCAGCGGGCCTGGGGAACCCAGAGCGGGATGGAGCCCATGAAATGGCTTGTGTGATGTGTTGTCGCTGGGGTGAATGTTGAATGCATAAAGATTGGTGTAAAGTTGAGATGTTGGACTGTCTAGCTGAATATAGCACTGCTCTTCCCATGTTTTCTGTAACATTAGTATGAATTAAATGATTCCATAATTAAAAGGATAAGTAGAAACCTTTACAGTCAAAAATACAAATGAGATGTTCAAATTGGTAATCTAATTATGCATTAAGCAACTCAGACCAAATAGGGGGGAAAATGTTCACTTTCCTCTTGAGTGAAATACTTACAGCTTTCCATCTGCAGTTTACAAGTCTGTGTATCCAGTGGATATTTGGACAGATCCATGTTACATGCAACAGTGGTGGTGATTCTGCAAAAGGAGAGAAACCTCATAAGTATTTATTATGGGGCATCTGTATTCTTCATAGCAGCCCCTAGATGGCAATGTTTCTGCTTTAAAGATTAAGCAACTGTTAATACTTACAGTGGCTGCAAATTAAGCATTGATGTCTATGGAGTTTCTCAATCATCCAGGTCATGGTTGTCCCAAAAATGCTTTTTCCAAAAGGCAACTGGACTTTCTTGGTTTTTCTTTGAAAACATTTAACTTTTCACCCAAGAAGTGTCTTCAGTTCTAAGTTAGAACTGAAGAAACTTCTTGGATGAGAAGCAAAACATTTTCAAAGAAAAAAAAAACAAGAGTCCAGTTGCCTTTTGGAAAAAGCACCTTTGGGACTTTACTTTGGTGGTTAGTGTGCGTCTACAATAGCTTCACTTACAAAAATAAGAGGAACCAGATATTACTCCATTAGACACAAACTGCTGAGGTTCTGCGAGAATAGGGTGCAGCCTTCACCTAAGTGCCACACAGCAGATCCTGGAGATCATGCACATGGTTGGACCATATTTTTATATAAAAATGAATATGAATTACTTCTTTTTTATTTGGGGGTGTAGTGGGTGGAGTCAAGTTAGGAGTTTTTGAGATACTGAGCCCCAAAAGGTTTGCCATCATTATTACTGACTGCAGTAATCTAGATGAGAAGATGTAATAAGATCATGGAAATCAAGCTATCTTTACCCAGGTAGGACCTGTATGCCAACATGCCAGCCTGAGCTGTTACAAAGCACTCCATGTAAAAGAACATTGTAGTTCTAATATCAAAGATGGAGCTTAAACTTGATCCTTTAGGGCCGTGATGGCGAACCTATGGCATGCGTGCCACAGGTGGCACGCAGCGCCCTCTCTGATGCCATGCGAGCCGTCGCTCCAGTTCAGCTCTGCTGCGCATGTGCACTCGCCTCCCACTGGCCAGCTGGTCTTCGGGTCTCTGTGCGGGGGAGTGGGGCGCATGAGTGGGGGCATGCACACATGCGTGGGGGCTGGGGCTTATGCATGGCGGTTGTGCGCGAATTGCATTTTGGGATTCGGACGCACGCACACGCTTTGGGCACTCAGTCCGGAAAAGGTTAGCCATCACTGCTTTAGGGGAAGATTAGCCCCTTTCAGACTTAGTTGAACCACACTTTTCCAACCAGCCCTCCCGTTCTCCAACTGTATCTTCAACTTACTGGACTAAACATCAGTTTATTGACCCTTGTGCAAAAGTGGTGTATCAGAAGGCAAGCAAGACCTACCGCAAAGCATACAAGACTGTCCCATTGGAGAACAACCGTATAAGCCGATTCTCTACTGTAACTTCATGTAAGAAAGACCTTTTTGACTCCACAATATATGTGTCAGGTACCCACAGATATTTCACCAGCCGGGCGTCCAGAGTAAAACTTCGGTTTCCCTGAAAAACCAGACGGGGATCGGTCCAGCGTTGTCGCAAATATATCGTTGCAGTATAGTCCTAGAAGGATGATGAATCATGAGAATCAAGACTATAATTTTTGTAATTTAAATACAATTTACCAAACAAGGTCTTTCAACAAGTAATGGTTTCACCATTTTCTCCAAAATTAACACTTAATATTTAACAAATTCTGGCTCTTGTCTTAATAAGCACTATTTATAGGTACCAGGGGTGAAATCCAGCAGGTTCTGACAGGTTCTGGAGAACCGGTAGTGGAAATTTAGAGTAGTTCAGAGAACCGGCAAATACCACCCCTGGCTGGCCCCAGAACAGGGTGGGAATGGAGATTTTGCAATATCCTTCCCCTGCCACGCCCACCAAGCCACGCCCACAGAACCGATAGGGAAAAAAATTGGATTTCACCCCTGATAGGTACCCATGCTGAACCATGTAGTTCTCAAATTGCTCTATAGTCTTTCTTTCTTTCTTTTTTCTGTCCATAGGATCATAGAGTTGGAAAGGGCATAACTGCTTGCATTCTATAGGAATCATTGCAACAGTCCTGATAGATAATTATGCAGATTCTGTTTAAAAAACAGGTTTTAGTGGGCTAAGAGTTTCACATGTATTGTTCCAGGCCATTGCGTAACTACCCAAAATTGTTTAAATTCATACCTTTCAGGCAGATACAATCTGGGTGTGGGTGAATCTTTTTCTCTGCCTACATTTTTAGGTCGTGATATGTCAAGTCAGATATGAAACATTCAAATATCAAGTTTTATTTTACGTAAGTACTGGCTCAAAAAATTCACTAGATTGTTTTACAGGTTTATGATCTAGGATCAAATTATTGTTTGAAAATGGAATTTTAATGATGTGTATGGATTACTTTGTATGAATTAAGGGTTTAAAATTGTAGAATACCTATGACAATTTGTTTTATATTTTTATTTATTGAATTTTTTTGGTTAATCTTTTGTTTCTTTTGAATATATTATTATTTTTCTTTTCTGTTTTGTTTCTGTTTGTTTACATATAGTTTTGGTTAGATTTTTCCTTTAATACTTTGCTTCACTGTACAATTGTTTTTGTACAGATTTTATACAAAAATAATATTTTATACAAAAATAATATTTGTCTATGGTCATAAACCAAAATTTCATGCAACACCAAGTACCACAAAACATGAATAAAATATTAAAATGGTACTTTATTAGGTAATAGTCACAAATATTTATACATAAACCTGTAAATAACCACTACTAATTATAAGGATTTTGAGAAAAAATCAATTATAATTTTTAAAATGTTAATGTTATGGTATGGTATCTATACTCATGTACATACCCACTCATGCACACATACACACACACACATTATATATATGTCTGCATAAAAAAAGCATTCAGCATGTGGACTTTTGCTACTTTCCAGATTTTATCTTGGTGCTGTGAGAAAGAAAACATGTTCACCTAAATGACTGAGAGGATTCAACGTTATGCATTTCAAAGCAATGAATTATTAAGCCCTGCAATGAAGGTGAAACCCCCCTGAGCCATTTATACCTCAATTATTTATCTAGACCTAGAACACATTTATATAATGTTCCACATGAGACCTAGACAATGCACATGATATACAATAAGAATCACTAGTAGATGCAGAAAACATTTGTTGATTAATAGCTTTGGTATATCAGAAAAGTTAGCTTCGTGAAAGATTATATCAAGCTATCTAATGTTACCTGTACATTCAAAAACCTCATTAGATCACACCTTTCTACTTGGCACTGTCTTTAGGCTGGAAAATGTGGGGTTTTAAGGGCAAAGCTATTGGCTCTGGATTCTTCCAATATATGTGTCAGCCTCATCTTTAAGAAGATGCATTTCAACATTTCAAACCTGAAAGGGTTGACCATTTTTGCTTCATGGAACTATTCTGCTCTGGATGTCACACACTTCAAACTAAATCGTAAACAAATTAGCAATGAAATCATGGTAAAACTGCAAATTGTGACAATAACAGCAGCTTCACAAACAAACGTAGAAGAAGTAGGATGAAAGGTAACTGTAAGATACTCCCATGAAACAGACTTGGGGCGGAAAAAACCTTTCCTTCCTGAGTCTTAATGTTGGCACCAGATACGCATGACATATCTCAATTAAGGTTTTCACTAAACAACGTAATGCTTCATGGATGAGGTTTTCATGATTGATTGTATATAATAAATTGGTATATGACTAAACCAGTGTTATGCAGAAAAAGAATAGAAGAAGTCATATCCCCCGGGCTAAGGAAGCAGGTAGAGCACACCTCTTCTTAAGAGGACATCTTCATTTGTTTTTGTTGCAATATTTTCAGGATCAGACTCAATAAATTTAGCAAGAGTTAAAGGTTTAAATATATCTCCTTTTATTTACATTAGGCATTCTATATTCACTGAATATTCACAGATAGAAGCAAGGAAAAGGGTGCAAACAGCTCCTTATATATACAATGGGTGGAGCTAGATATGGGAGTGGTGAAATATGAATACATTAAGAAGTGAAGAATAAATTAACCCCTGATACCCCGTTCATATACTATTTACACATTAGAGAATAAGGCATTTACATCTGACAAATCCCCCTCTAAATGCTGATTCGTTATGCAACACCAATTACATTCAGATTCAGGACAATACAAAACGTACAACTTAGAAGTTAAGTATTTATGCTGCTTAGAAGGTAAAGGCTTTGTCAATATGTCAGCTAATTGTTCAGAAGTATCACAATGCACTGCTTTAATAAATCCATCCTGAGATAATTGTCTCACATGTTTAAATTTTATATCTATGTGTCTGGACCTTTGTCCAATGGCGTCAGATCTAGATATTTCAATAGCTGCTTTATTGTCTTCATGCATAACAAAAGGCAAAGCAGGTTTTTTCCAAACATCTGAAATTAAATCATTAAACCATACAAGGTTATTTGCAGCTTTAGATAAACAAACATATTCTGCTTCTGTCGTTGAAGTGGCTACTAATTCTTGTTTACCAGTGTACCAGTAAACTGGACAGTCATTTAAGAGGAATATATAACCAGATGTACTTTTTCTACATGAGGTGTCTCCAGCCCAGTCCGCATCTGCGTAACATGTAAGCTTTGGTTCTTTGTTATCGTTAGGTTCCAACATTAAACAAAAGTCTAGTGTACTTTTCAAATATCTTAATATTCTTTTAACAGCTTCCCAGTGGTACATTGTTGGCTTGCTGACATGTCTAGATAATAAATTGAGGGGTAAAGCGATATCTGGTCTTGTCCAATTAGATATATAAAGAAGTGAACCTATGACTGATCTATAAAATGTGTTATCTTTGAATTCAGGGGATGATTCATCAGCATTTTTTAGAAAGTCAGTCTGCATAGGAGTATCACAAGGTTTGGCATTACTTAGATTGCATTTGTTTAAGAGCTCTATGATCTTATCTCTCTGAGTAAGTTTGAATCCTCTTTTAGTCTTATTAATTTGAACACCAAGATATTTGTTTACTTTGCCTAAAGATTTCAATGAGAAATGTTCATTTAACTTAGTTACAAAAGTTTCTCTTCTCTCTTTATGTTTTCCTATGTATAAAATGTCATCCACATAGATCAATACAAATTCTATGTAATCATCACCCTTTTTGACAAAGAAACAGTTATCAGCAGTGGTTGCATTGAAGTCCATGGTTTTAAGTACTTTTACTAAACAATCATACCATCGTTTACCAGATTGTTTTAACCCGTATAAACTCTTGTTCAACAACCAAGTCTCATTCTTGTTTGTGTATTGACTGTGAGGTGCTCTTACATATATTTCCTTATCTAGTTTTGCGTGTAGATACGCAGTCTGTATGTCATATTGGAATACATCAAGATTGAGTGCTGATGCTACCACTAGAGCTGTTTTGACACTCTCAGTTCTTACTGTGGGGGAATACGTGTCAGTATAGTCCTCCGGATATTTCTGTGCATAACCTTGTGCAACTAGTCTAGCTTTGTATAGGGTATTGCCTCCCTCTAAGTTCTTAATTTTATATATCCACCTGGTACCAATAATTGTTTTATCTTTTGGTGCAATTGCAGGTGTAAATACATTTAATCCTTGTAAGCTTTCCATCTCTTTTTTCATTGCTAATTCCCATTTTTCTTTTTCTTTACGAGGGAGTTTTAACACTTCCTCATATGTATTAGGTGTCGTTGTCTCACCATCCATATGCATTATGTAATCCTTGTATTTATTTGGCATCTGATTTCTGGTGTTTCTAATTGTTTTTTCAGGTTTACTATTGTTATCATGCAAATATCTTGCTTCCTTTTTTGTTAGTGTGTCTGTCTTTATTTTGTGTTGGCTATTTGTCCATGTTTTGTTTTTGTTTTTATATTTGTTGATATTTTGCTTTTCTATAGTCCCTTTCTCTTGAGATTTTGTATCTTTGTTGTTACTTGGAAATATTTCATTAAGATGTATTTTAGACCAGTTGGCCTGTTCATGGAACACAGCTGTTCTGGAGACTATAAATTTGTTATTATTATCAATGAATCTGTACCCTTTAGTGCCTGTCTCATATCCCATAAATCTGAGTCTTCTGGACACGTTTTCTCCCTTTCTTCTTAATTGCTTAGGTATGTGTACGTCTGCAGTGACTCCAAATATGTGCATGTGTGCCGATTTTGGTTTCCTATTATACATCACTTCATATGGTGTCTTATTTACAATGCTGGACCAGGTTCTATTCTGTGTGTAATTGGAATAATGTAGGGCTTCTGACCAGAATTGTTTGCTTAAGCCAGCATCTTCCAATGTGCATCTAATCATGGTTTGTAACGTTGAGTTCTTTCTCTCTGCAATCCCGTTCTGGAACGCAGAAAATGGACTAGATGTGTAATGTAACATTCCTTTGTCCTTTAACCATTGGGAGAATTCTTTAGACATGAATTCACATCCCCTATCTGTCATGATTTGTTTTATCTTGATATTGTGTTGTGTTTCTATGCGTTTATAAAATTCTTTAAATTTTTGAAAGGTTTCATCTTTGTGTTTTAATGTATAAACAAATCCATAGCGGCTATAATCGTCTACTATGGTCAAGAAGTAACGTTTTCTATAAGTGATTGATGGAGTTAGTGGACCAACTAAGTCCATGTGTACTAAATCAAAAATTTTGTTGGTTGATCTAGTAGATTTTCTTGGCCTGGGGCTAGTTTTTAATTTTGCAGATTTACATACTGAGCATTCCAGATAGTTTTCACAATTTTTTATTTTAACACCTTCTGCGTGTTCAGTCATTTTTTGTACTACAGGAAAACTGGCATGTCCTAACTTCCTATGTAAGATGTGAGCACACTCATCATGAATTGGCTTACCTATTTTTGGTTTTTTTTCATTGTGTGCATCTTTGTGATCATGAGATATTTTACATCCATCATTGTCACTGCTGCTAATGTTTCCATCATCTACTTCAATACAATCTTCCATATTTGAATCAATGTTGTGCAACCATCTTTCCTTTGTTATTAGATAAGGTAGGCCTCCTTTAATCATCACAGTGCCTATATCTATTTTATTTTTCTCCAAAGTCGCTTTTCCTTTAGAAAAGACAATGTTAATATCAGAATCCCTACTTAGTTTTATGGCACTTAGTATGTTATAAGGTATTTCAGGTATTAGTAATACCCCCTCTATTTTTCCCAGACCAGGCAAGGTTACATTCCCTCTACCTAATACTTGAACCTTTTCTTGGTTAGCTACCTTTATTACAAATTTATCTTCTACAAATGAAGACAATATATTTTTGTTATTAGTGGTGTGATTAGTTGCTCCAGAATCAATAAGCCAATTATTGTTCTCATTCTGCTGTATGTTAGTATTGTCTTGTTTATTTAATCCATTCAGTGAACCAGATTTTCTATCCTTTGAATTATCTCTGCCCCCTCTATTCTCTTTGTAATTTGGTGGGCTTCTATATCTATGTCTTTCCATGGAAGACTGTCTATAATTGTATTTGTTTCTATATTCTGACCTATGTCTTTCTTTTGAAATTTTGGGGCAATCTCTTCTATTGTGTTCCCTGGATCCACAGTTGTGACATTTAAATGTTTCATTATATTTTTCTTGGAAAGCTACTTTCCTATATGGTTTGTGTTCTATGTGGTTGTTAGAACGTTTCCTTCTTGAATTGTCTTCTGCTATTAATTTATTGGATAGGCTTTCTATGGATAAGTATCCTAGACTGATTGTGTCTAAATGTGACATATAATTGTCCCATGATGGATCAAGTGAGTTGATAATAACACTTTTCATTGTTTGGTCTGAAATCACCTCCCCCCTTAAATGCAGCTCAGCTCTTATTTTGTTTAAAGATATTAAGTGCTCACTTATGGAAACCCCTGGTTTTATCCTAGATGAAAAGAAATCTTTAGACATCCTTGTGGTGGTAGCTACACTGTCACTGTAAAACAAATTGAACATGCATTGAATAATTTCTGAAACAGTCAGATTTTGCTTAATGCTGTGATACATTGCAGGAGATACACTAGATATTAATAAGAAAAATGCTCTATGGTGTAAACAGTCTATTTTTAGAGTCCAAGGTCTTTTTGGGGGACTAGTGATAAAAAACAGTAAGTTTTCCTTCATAAAGACAACCTGGAGCTGCTGATACCATTCTTGCAAATTAATGCCATCTATCCTTAGCTTTGGGAAGTCACTGGGTAAATTTCCGACATTATTAGGTCCATTACTTACAACCTGAGGTAGTCCGTGGTCTCGTAAATGCAGAAAGTTACAAAACGGCGTGGGGATGCTCGCAACGAGCCTGCACGGTCTCCTCGTCAATTCATGTCTTCCCGGACCGTCTGCGTAGTCTTGCGCATGCGCGTTGTCCATTTCTTCCTTGAAGTCGTCGTGAGAGGTTCTCCTCGTTGCGGCTCGCTCGTTCTGCTCCTCCTCAGACGAATTGGTCTCTGGCTCGATTTTGGGAGTCCTGACGATGGCGGCTGCTCTTCCTCTTCTTTTGAGGGCGTTGGTGCTTGCTTCGGTCTGTGGCGTGGGGCGGTATCGGCAGGGCTCTCGGGGTTCGGGCGTCGACTCTCTCGTAGTCAGGATGGGAGCGGGCAGATCTTGAGGCATTGGCTTGCTCGCTCGCTTCTTCGTTAGCTTTTTAGTAATTTTTAGTTTTGGCCCAAATGCAGCAAAAAGCGTTTTCATTGCTGATTTTATTTGATTGTTTGTTGAATCACCTTCACTTTCTGATTCTGATTCTTCTGAGGTGTTTGAATCTTCTTTTTCGTTTTTGTTGTCTGATAATGTTTTTCGCGCCAGAAATTTTGAATTGAGTTTTCTGATTGGCTCTGCTTCGCTCACCCTGGAGGTCTGTTGAAACCAAGATGGCTGCCATTCAAAATTTCGCGCGGGATCACCGTTTTTCTTCTTCACAATAATTTTTTCTGCAGTCATATCACTCACTATTTTTGGGTCTTTTGATTTTTCATTAGTGATGTGCTTCTCTCTCGCTGCTCCGCTGTTCTTCAGCATATCTTGGAGGTTCGCGATGAGGCTTTCATCATTCTTCTGGCTCTTCAATAGTTTTAATATCTCTGACCTGAGTTCGTTATTCTTTATTTCGATTTCCTCCTGGTCATCATTTTCATCTATTATTTCTTCGTCTTCAGTGGTGTATTCTTCGGATTCTCTCGAAATCGCGTTTGTGGATTCGCTGATTATTTCTTGTTCTGTTTCCATTTCTTTGCTGTATGCCCTGGTGTTGGGCCTATCTTTCTTAGACATTTTTAAATTTTTATTGAGTCAATTAACCATCCTCTGCTACCAGCTTGTTGCAATATTTTCAGGATCAGACTCAATAAATTTAGCAAGAGTTAAAGGTTTAAATATATCTCCTTTTATTTACATTAGGCATTCTATATTCACTGAATATTCACAGATAGAAGCAAGGAAAAGGGTGCAAACAGCTCCTTATATATACAATGGGTGGAGCTAGATATGGGAGTGGTGAAATATGAATACATTAAGAAGTGAAGAATAAATTAACCCCTGATACCCCGTTCATATACTATTTACACATTAGAGAATAAGGCATTTACATCTGACAGTTTTCCTCTGGTCCATGAGGCAGCAATAAAGCAATAAAATATCTTTCCTCACAGCCTATTTCTATTTTCCTTGTGAGAATAGTTAAAATATAGTTGAATAGAGAACAGTTAAAAAGTTACGGAAAGCGATCAGTACATTTTCCAATCACCTTCCTGGCATGGAGGGAAGGAGCGGGGAGTTGAGAGAGATAAAAAAAATTAATCCATGAATAGATGAGAATCTCTGCCTCACTTGCTTTTTTTCAGGGAGCTCCCATTTGCAGATCAAACCCCCACCCACCCCATGACTGATCTCTTTGTCTTAACAAAAGTGCCCATTTAATGCCCAAGCTGTACTTAGTGCCTGTTGCATCTGCTGCTGAAATTAAAACAGTTATAGAGGGAAATCACCAGCCTGAGAGGGGCGGGAGAGTGCTTGTAACAGCCCAGTAGAGCCAAGAAGATGCCGACTTCTGAATAATCACCCCCTGGTTATTACTAAACACACAATAATGAATGTGGCAGGGCTTGTGCTAGAAGGAGAGAGAAGACAACACTTTAACACTGAATCAGCTAAAGGGAAAGTTGTGTGGCTTCAGCCGTGGGCTGGGGATGAGACAAAGGAGATGCAGATATGTCCCTCAAGAATGGCTAGTGAATCGTCATCATGATACAGCTAGAGGGGCTGTAGCAACAGCTTTAGGACTGAGCCCTAAAGCAACACTGATATCCCACTGTTCCTGTATTATGAAACTGTAAAAAATAAAATCTCATGCATAATTAATCAGTAGCAGTTCTTCAGACAATTGAGAGGCTTTAGCCAATTGTTTTACCTGACCTGTTACATCACAACCTGCACTCTGAATATACATCAATTCCACTGAGATGTGAGGTGGGGGGAAAGGTTCCTCACGATAGAATGAAGTGTGATTCTCAGATCCAGAACGTGAAGCAAAACCTTGGACTAGAAGACCTCCAAAGTCCCTTCCAACTCTGTTATTCTATTCTATTCTAACCCAATTCACTTAAATGCTCTCTCTACCACTGATACAAATGCCCAATATTATTTTTTTTTTAAGGAGAGAATTAAAAATTTTTTATTAAAGCCATGAAATTTCTTTTCTTTTCTTTTCTTTTCTTTTCTTTTCTTTTCTTTTCTTTTCTTTTCTTTTCTTTTCTAAGTGTTTTATTTTAAACACATTAAAACAAACACAAAACAAACAACACATATATACATATCATTTTTCCGTTGTTGACAGCTCATTTAAGGTGAGCTGTTGGATTATATAAATAGATTGAGATAAAGTTAGAATATATGTAAATAATAAGAAAGGATCGCCATGAAATTACTTTCAAGCTGAACTTCTGCAGTGCTAAGTAAGCTTACTAGAGAGCAGGGGTGGGTTCTACCCGGCTTTACTACTGGTTCTCTTTGTGTGCACGCTTTGCGCGCGATCGCCTCTTCGGTCACGCGCTTTGCACAAGCGTGTTGCAAATCTGCCCAGCTGAGGTGCAGCAATCCGCTCTGCCGCACTTCTCAGCTGGGCGAAAAAAGAAGAAATATAAGGTCGGAATAATGCAAGGGCGGGCGGGAGGGCCCAGCTCCCGAAGAAAGAGAACCGGTTCGGTGACGTAATAGTGTCACCACTACTGGCTCGGCCGAACCGGGAGCAACCCACCACTGCTAGAGTGAGCAACACACTGGAACTTAATTCTGGGTCAATCTGGATTGCAAAATGGTAGCTGTCTAAGGGACTTTGTATTCTCAAAGCTGCAGTAGTATACTATGCATTCTATTTCCTTACGTGCGCGGCTGAGATTATTTGCTTACCATATCACTTTCTGAAATGCTGGAAATACTTGCAACATCAAGGGTCATTGCTATTGTCACAGGTTTTCCTAAGAAATGAAAAGAAGGTTCCATTATAGTAGCAAAATGATATTTCTTGTTGGATGCATAGAAACCCAGCAGATGTTTCTCACACGTCTCCAATAACAGACACTGATTTCAGTGGGAAATCAGGGAACAAGAAGAACAATAAGGGAGCCCAAAAGCAGCATCCTAGCACATAGAAATTCCTTTAGGTAACCTAAACCATATCCATGATTTCACTTTCCCTGATAATCCCCTGCAGCTCAACAGATCAATATGTGGCTCCTTACATTGACCAAAGGTATATTGCCCTAATGCATGGATGTGTTTATCTGTGCACAGAACACCTGGAAGGTAACTTCCACAAAGCCATATTTTCATGAATAAATATCAGAATCAGAATGAGCCGCGATGGTGCAGTGGTTAGAGTGCAGTACTGCAGGCTACTTCTGCTGATCACCGGCTGCCAGCAGTTTGGCAGATCAAATCTCACCAGGCTCAAGGTTGACTCAGCCTTCCATCCTTCCAAGGTTGGTAAAATGAGGACCCAGATTGTTGGGGGCAATATGCTGACTCTGTAAACCGCTTAGAGAGGGCTGCAAACCAGGGGTGGGTTCTAACCGGCTTTACTACCGGTTCTCTTTATGCGCCCGCTTTGCGCGCGATTGCCTCTTCAGTCGCGCACTTTGCGCAAGCGCGTTGCGAATCTGTCCAGCTGAGGTGCGGCAATCCGCTCTGCCGCACCTCTCAGCTGGGCGAAAAAAGAAGAAATATAAGGTAGGGATAACGCGGGGGTGGGCGGGAGGGCCCAGCTCCCGAAGAAAGAGAACTGGTTCGGTGACGTAATAGTGTCACCGCTACCGGCTCAGCTGAACTGGGCCAAACCAAGAGCAACCCACCACTGCTGCAAACACTGTGAAGCTGTATATAAGTGCTATAGTGCTATTGCTAATCTTATAGAAACATGTTTCTGACTCTACAGCTGAGAGTTGGGAAATGAAATGAGAATTGGTAACTGGATTGAGCCCTAAATGTCAGGCAAAGATAAAGTTCTTCCCATCCCTAAAGAGCAATCATTAATAAAACTTCTGGTCAAATGTATTGATTCTTCATCCTGTATCCATTTAAGGACAAAAGGAACTTGCATTAAATGGGCATCATTTGTTCTTTTCTTTTTTTTAACCACTGAACCCAAACAAGAGATAATCTGGTTATATGTGCACATTAAGAAAAATTGTCAGGATTATGGAAGATGGTTCTAAAAACTTTACCCAGCCTGCCCATACTAAAGTGCTGATGCTCCCCTATCTAGCCCAGTTGTCTCCAGTCTGATGCTACCCAGCTGTATGGGCTGGAAATTATGGCACTTGATGTCCAAACAATTTGGGAGCACCAGGGTTGCAAAAGTTGCAGTTGCCAATCAGTTCAAAATACTTTTTAAGCGGAGGGGTGATCTGAGCATTTAGACTGCAATACATTTTTCAGAATGTATTCTATATTCAGAATGTATTCAGAATCAAAATCTTCTTGCCAATAGAAACATTCATTTCAACAACTTTCCCAGGTTCTTCCTTGACTTTAAAATTAGAATTGAGACAGAGTTGTTGAAATGAATCATATGGCACAGGAATGGGCAAGGATTAATAGTCTAGCTAGGAACAAATCACACCCGAAAGTCTAACATTAAAGTTATTTTACTATAGAAAAGTAAGAAAATAATTTTTCCCTACAAGGACAAATGAATGTTTTATTTGACTGAAACCACCGGAATGACGTACCACCAAAATTTGGTCGTAGATATTTGTTGTATCCCTTAGTAAGGTTTCCAAATCCAGGGAGGTAGGATGCAACTGGATAGTCAGCGCTGTGAACTTTTTGACACAAAATAAACTTTCTGAAAAGGAAAAAAAAATAGTATAGAAGTAGCATAGCATATCTGCTATGAAATTGTGCTGGCCATTAACCAAATAAATGTGTGATTGCAGGACCTCTATAGATGCCATATGGTAAATAAATAAATAAATAAAACCAAATAAAGATTATTTTTCTTGACTTGGCTATGAAGTTGCAATCCTGCTTTTTTCACCTCCTATCAAGTACTAAATATAAACTGCAGCATTTATGAACTGTTCTCCAAAAGAGGGTGTAGGAAGAAATATCCTTCTGGGTTCAGCCCCAAGTGGGGAAAAAGACACTGGAAACATGGAGACTGCTTGGAAAGATGGTTTAATGGTAGACAGGATCACATGATTTGAGTTCCTGAACAGAAAAAGGGGCGAGACGCAGTGAGTCCCCGGGTTTTATGCCCTCTCTGGCTTTGAACTTCCTGAGGCCCAGAAAGAGTATCCTGATTGGTTGTCAGACTCCCAGAGGGTGGGGGTCTTAGCTAGCCTTGCTGGCTGATGTAATCTTCCCAGGTGCCATGTGGTGAGTTTCTGTTGCTAGATAGGTCCTATTGTGTTAGTTTCTGTTGCTAGATGGGTCGTATTGTGTTGCAGATGATGATCCATTGACAAAGATTGAGTTTCTGCCTCTGGCCCATTGATAAAGGGTGGGGGCAGGAAGATGGGAGCTGCTTCGTCTTTAAAACATGCTTCTCCATTTCTCATCCAGGGAAACATAATATTCTGCCTTTTTAATATTTCCCAAAATATTTCATTCCTCTAGGAAAGGGGTGGGTGCTAACTTCCTACAAGGGTATAAGAGGGTATGTTAAATTAGCCCTTGATAATATTAAAATAATTGATCCCCAAATTAGTAGTGGTGGTAGAAGAGAAAATAGAATGACCTTGATAAAATAAGTTATTTAACAATATTAACAACAAATCAGTATATGACCAAAGGAAGCCATCCATGGACCATGCAAAATTTAAATAATATCCCTTAAGTATTTTGCAGAGACTAAAAAAGGCCTGCTTTGTGAAAATGTGTATTGAAATAAAAAGGGCTCCCTTTTTCAGTAATGTTTAGGGAAGGATGAAAAAGCATTTAAACTGTGGCCCTGACAGATTTGGATTGCCCACCAAACTGGATTAAGTAACAATAATTGATACTGACTCATCAGAATAGATGAGGGCTAATTAGATAGGACCACTTGAAAACAGGGATAAACAGGGCAGGAGACGGAAGGTGATGATTGCAACAGAAGGAGCAATGAAAAGGAACGAAGGCTATATTAGCAGAGCAAAAGCAACAACAAATGTACAGTTAATTAGGGGAGAGTTTCAAGATGTCCCTTGGAATCATGAAAATGGAAATCTAAGGAATGCATGGTTCAGAGTTCTTTTGTGAGAAGAATGCAGACAAAATAGTAATACTGAGGGGTTCTTTTGAACTTCAAGCCATTGTGTGGAACATCAAGCCATTGTGTCTGCACTGGGAGGTACAGCTTCTTTTCTAGTTGTAACCAGGGTAAAAATAATGGCTAAGTCAGTAGATAATGCAACATAACAAAGCACTTCAAATGCTCTTAATAAGGATATAAGTTACTTATCTCAAGCAAGTAATAGTTATTGTTGAAAACCTCCCTTTTGTTTGAGTGTGGCCTGGAATGCACAAAAGTGCTCATCTGCCATCAAAAAATACCTCCCAGGTGGAAATCAGAGGGTGTTGTTTTCAGGAGGAGGAGGAGGAAAAGGAGGAGGAGGAGGAAGCTTTCTGACCAGAGTTTGAAATACGCATCTAGTACTTAGATGATAAACTTGTTCACCTGTCCTGCCCTCTCTGACAGTATGATTTTGGATAATAAGGACATGTCCATGATAATAAGTGTTATGCATGTATCTATTTTGTGCAGGAAATTCAAATGCAACAAATGCTTGTGATTGGTTAATGGGTATTTCAGAACTGTATATAAGGAGGGCTGTTGCCTGTGGTTCTTTGCTGAAGTCTCACCCTGAATTAAAGAGCTGTTGTCACTAGCTTGCTTGTGCCTCTCGTTATTCCCACGCTAGAACAATAAGGAACAGGGATTTTTTTAAAAATAACTCGGGAGGCAGAGAATAGATGTTGGTGGGGCCAGTCAGAATTTTTACTACCGGTTCTCTGAACTACTCAAAATTTCCACTACAGGTTCTCCAGAACTGGTCAGAACCTGCTGAAACCCACCTCTGATGCCATGACTATTGAAAGCTACAGAGTCACCAGAACTCTTTCTTTCTGGGAAACATTCAGTCTCCTTTCAAAACTTTTTAATTTGAGATATCTGTAACTTAGAAGCTGGGCTGCCAACAAACTGTGCCTTCCTCTAGATTGTTTTCTCAAGAAGAACTCTTATCCCTACAGAGAAGTTAGAAAAACAGAGGTTTCCCAAAAAAAAAAAAAAGTCGCTTGAAGCAAAATTCTTTTGACTGGGTGCAGAAGACCATGTCAACAACAACAGAAAATATTAACAGGAGTGCATATAGAAAGGAGTCACCTTTGAAAGATGTTTGCATCTTAAGAGAAAATAGGGAAATCACAAGCACAGAACATTACATACACCGTTTATTCTGATTATACTTCCTGCTCAGAAGAGAGATGACATTGTATTCAGTCCAGTTTCCATCTCACAGTTATAGGCCTGTACTTCCCATTGTAGTGGCGATGCATTGGAGTGAGATGAAGTTTATGCATCCTTGCTTGGGTTGCAAAGATAGGCATGACCACTAAGTGGAATCCTAGATTCCTTACCTTATCTCTTTTCTGGCGTCTAGTGGTCATCTGGATATGGTAGTGTGAAACTTGAACCTTGGATCTAGAGAAAAAATGGGCCTTTTGCAAATTGTAACATCATGTATGTTTGTGTCCAGCTAAAAGAAAGAATGACTAGCATGTCTCTGTGGGCAAACATTATGGACTGACTCCTTATTAATATTCCATGACATCATAAGCTAAAAATGAAATTCAATATACATTGAGAAGGTTTATTCTTCCATGAAATGTATTGCTAGGTAAATAAGCACAGAACTCCAGCCTGAAAATGGGCATTTGAATTGGGCAATCCTATGCTGCCTACTCAGAAGTGTGTGTCTCTAAATGTACTACAAGGACTTAACTATAGAATTGCAGTCTCTCTCTGTCTGCATATCTGGAGTTTGCGTGAGTGATGGCTGTCAGTTTCCATATGCAAAGGTTAGTGACTGGAGAAAATTAAGATCATCTTATATACATGCCTGTTAACTGGCAGACAGAACCTGAACAGGGAGGTGGGTTTGTATGTGCCATTAGCTTGTCCAGGATTCTGATAGTCCACTCATGCTGAGATGTACAGTCATTGTCTTCTAAGTTGTCATCCCCATCCTTTGGAAATATAATATTCCAAAATGTGTGTGTATGTGTAGAATTATAATTGCCGGAATACTTCATTTTTAGTCCTGCTGGCTACTGCTGCTGGAACATTTGATGAGCTGATACCTCCACCCCGATACAAAGAGTTGGTTTGGATCACCCTGAGCTGGGATATACTAGTTTATTATCTTCCTATTAATAAAACAATTATACCATGGGGAAAAAGAGTTTTCCACATTGTTCTTACTCTGGAATGCTTTGCTGGCTGGAGAATTCTGGGAGTTGAAGTCTGCCAGGCTTAAAGTTGCCAAGGTTGGAGACTCCTGACCAGAGGTGAAATCCAATTTTTTTTTTACTACCAGTTCTGTGGGTGTGGTGTGGTGGGCATGGCAGGGGAAGGATATTGCAAAATCTCCTTTCCCACCCCACTCTGGGGCCAGCCAGAGGTGGCATTTGCCGGTTTTCCGAACTACTCAAAATTCCCGCTACCGGTTCTCTGAATTGCTCAGAATTTCCACTACCGATTCTCCAGAACCTGCTGGATTTCACCCCTGCCCCTGCCCTATACTATACCTGTGTGTTTGGTTTTTCTTGCCTAAATGTAGAACCTATAGTAAAAAATGAAAACAAAAAGGGCCAACTGTAGTTTCTCACACTGTCTTATTTTTTCAGGCTAAATCCTCTGTCCTGCTTTTGCAGCAATCTGCTCATTTTTCATAGTACAGACATAATGTGCACATTTTAGCAGCAATTTCCCTAATATAATATATTTCTCTATGGGTATTTCACTGTCCCATGAATTTTTATATGTACTTTTCTCTATTCATTTATTTTAGATGCATGTTTTGATTGGAGAAGTGAATCACAACATTCAGAATAAAGTGAATTTCAAAAGGTCTCATGTTCAGGAACTGAAGATTAGGAAGATTTGCATTAAAGTATAAACTGAATAAATCTGAATAAACTGAATAAATATACTCTTGTGTTGAATGTATTTTTCAACTTACCCTTGACATAGAAGAAAGAGCCACACAAGGCTGGAGAAATAATAACTGCAGTACATTTGTGAAGATTATTTGGTGCTGAGTGTAATTCTTCACTTATAATCTATGAAGAAAAGCAGAGAAATGCCAAATTTAATTTTCTAGCAAAATAGCAAAAGAGGCCATTACATCAACTTACTAAAACTAAGAATTTCTACCTACTCTCATACTAGATAAGTCTTTAAAAAAAACACACTAAAGCAGTGTTTCTCAATCTTGGCAGCTTTAAAACGTGTGAGCTATGTTGGCTAGGGAATTCTGGGAGTTGAAGTCCATACATTTTCAAGTTGCTAAGGTTCAGAAACACTGATAGAGAATAACAATTCAGATCATATCCAGTTTTGCTCATATAAAGATTATCTCACCTGATTTCTCTTTTGTCTTTCAGCCAAGAGCTCTGCATACCTCAATACCCCAGAAAATTCTGGGACCACATTTAGATGGGATGATATTCATTTGCATGTCTGAAAGATCCCCATAACTCCAGTTAGTAACGACACTGCACAATTGGATATATTCCCCACTATCAGCCTGAGCCTAATACCACTTTCTTAAAACTCCAAAGTTGCCTTTAATTTCATACAATTTGGCCTACTAAAATATTGCCTCTGTAGATTTTGGATTTTTTTTCTCTGTAATGAAATATGGAACAGTCAATGCCTTTTAGGATTATATCAGTTTATTATGTGCCAGTTTAATAATTTGCATTTCCCCATTAACCTGCAGTATTTTTAGCTAGCTAACAATGTTCCATATTTAAATCTAACCTAAATATACATTTAAATTTGTATTCAAATATTTGTTTTACAAGTTTTTTATATATCAATATCTATTTTAGTTTAGATTAATATTTGCAGAGAATGATTCTTGAAGTATTCATACAGCTATGGCTATGGAAAATGATAAAATGTTAGAAAGTATTCCAAATAATTGTCCATTTTAATTTCATGAAAAGTATTTTAATTTTTGATTGAAAAATTTACAGTCTATCTCCAGACAAATCTAAAACTTAATATTGGATGCTGGAAACCGTGACTCAAAAGGTCTGGAGTAAAAACAAACTCAGCTACAAGGGTGGAAAGTCAACTCAAGTTATAGTAACCTCTATATGTGGGCTGATTTTTGATGTTGCCACAGTCTGTTGGTTCATTTCTAAAGGTATTGTTATTTGGAACAAAAGTATGAAAATGCCGTGTTTTTTAAGTGATTCTGTTGACTTTTCTGGGAGTGGGAATGGCCCCTTGGCTTTGGGCCTAGAAAATATAACTAATTAAACTCATCCAACCATGAATGGTATACAATCACTTAGCATATAGTTGTTGCCTTTGTTTTATGTTGTGCAGGGCCTTCTTGCTCACCAAGAGAAAACAATGGAACAAGATTACCTCAGGGGATGTGTATTTCTCAGGCCTTTCAAAAGGTGTGTCCTTGGAAAGTTTTCTGGGAACGTATTTATTTCATGAGAAGATTAATAATGGTGGACCAACTTCCCTGAAAGCCATGATGGCTCATCATAGGAACAAATCAAATGCTACTCGCAAATCACTGAGGGCCAGAGCTTGAACAGCATGGATCTGTTTGTGCCTTTCTTTAGTTTCTGTGGCATATTCTTAGCTGGATGGAAATTTCAACTAGGGTTTCTGGGAACTGTTGAGAAAAAACTATTATAAAATAATGTTGGACAACCTTACTCATTGATATCCCACCTCATCTGATCTGTCTCATTCTCTTTTTTCTACTTCCGTTTGTTTTATTTTAAAAAAGAGATAATTTCAAAATAAAGAACTAGATGCTTGTTCTTCCTTCTTTTTAAGGTGATATTGTTACTCAAAATTGATCAATGGGAAAGAAAAAAAGATCCATTCGGAACGTTGATGAAGATTCTCAGTCATCCAGGTAGAATTGTCTGGAAGTTGAGTCACAGCAACTGGACGTATTTTCTTGTTGGTTTGAGAAATTTCACTAACCATCCAAAGATTCCATTTGGAATCCTTATTTAAATATTCTGGCCAGTTTAGCAGACATTCTCTGCTTGGTTTATGAAGGTTGCTGCTGTTGCTGTTGTTAAAGGGAGGCCTGTGCCACTCTCCAAAACAAATATTTAATGGCATCCTTCAAAGTTCATCCTTAAATGCATTCCTGCTTTAAACAGACAAGACTCTATGGCTGCATTGCCAATCCTTAAGAAAACTCAACTCAGATAGCAATTTGATTCAGAAGACCATTCCAGTTTTATTTAAGTATTTACATTGATTAACCAATTTGATTTTTTTCCCCTGAACCCAAGACATGAAAATAGGACAGAAGACACATCCTCTGGATGAGTTATTAGACCACAGTTTCCACAACAGAGGTGGGTTTCAGCAGGTTCTGACCAGTTCTGGAGAACCGGTAGCGGAAATTTTGAGTAGTTCGGAGAACCGGTAAATGCCACCTCTGACTGGCCCCGCCCCCTCTATTCTCTATTCTCTGCCTCCCAAGTCCCAGCTGAACGGGAGGAAATGGGGATTTTGCAGTAACCTTCCCATGGAGTGGGGAGGGAATGGAGATTTTACAATATTCCTTCCCCTGCCATACCCACCAAGTCACACCCACAGAACCAGTAGTAAAAAAATTTGAAACCCACTACTGTTCCACAACTAATACTGAGCTGATTGTCCAGACTGTTTGCTAAACATTATGGGATTTGTAATAGAGCTTCTGTACCTAGGCTACAAAAATCTGCAGTGCAGCAGTGCAGAAACACAGAAAACTTTCTGTTTGCAGCTGTCTAGTGGTTGGCCAGATTTTTTTTTTAGCCCAGACATCATAGTCTTAATTTGTATTCAGACCCATCTGGAGAATGAGAAGCTATGGAATACTACATGGGAACGCAGTATTAGTTTAGCATGCTTTTGAAACAATACATTTTTCTTTTTGAGTAAACTTGCTTATGTTTGCACCATGTGTTATTTCTGATTACACGAGATTAACACCTTACAACACAATGAAGAAAGCAGCTTGCTATCACAAACTTTCATTAAAAACATACTACAATTTGAACGTATTCAGCATAACAAAATGTATTTTCACTATATGCCATGAAATATGCAAAGACATTACAAGAAAAAAGTTGGGGAAATATATTGAGATGCTGATTCAGGAGCCCAGAGTCTTCTTGGAGGGGAGATGGGTGGCACAGAAAATAAATAGATGATAGATTGATAGATAGATAGATAGATAGATAGATAGATAGATAGATAGATAGATAGACAGACAGACAGAGATAGAAAGAGGCAGATATAAATATATAGAGAGGTAGGTAGGTGGTAGGTAGATAGATAGATAGATAGACAGACAGACAGACAGACAGACAGACAGACAGATAGATATAGAAAGAGGCAGATATATATATAGAGAGAGGTAGGTTGGTGGTAGGTAGTAGTAGACAGATGATAGATAGATAGACAGACAGACAGACAGACAGACAGACAGACAGATAGATAGATAGGCAGTCAGTCAGTCAGTCAGTCAGGCAGGCAGGCAGGCAGACAGACAGACAGACAGACAGACAGACAAATAATCTGATCAGAGATTTGAGCTACTATATCCACAGAACATTTTTTAAAACAAAAAAACATCAACGTTCCAGAAATCAATGCGATTAACCAATCTGCAAGTTTTCTTTTCTAGGCCTTTTTCAGAAGTTGAAACTATCATAATTCTCTCTTTAAAAAAAAAAAAAAAACAACCCATCACCATAAGAATAATTTCAGCTATTTTTTTTTCCAACCAGACTGCACATCACGGCATGGAAAAGCTAGTGCATGCCGAGCAGTGGTGGGTTGCCCCTGGTTTGCACCGGTTCTATAGAACCGGTAGTAAAACCGGCGGGAGGCTCTGCCCACTGACCCCGATGTCATCAAAACACTTCTGCGCTTGCGCAGAAGAGCACACACACAGCCTGCTGCAAACCATTAGTAAAGGTAAGTAGAACCCACCCCTGATGCCCAGGCAGACTTTCAAATCATGTGGCCTCTTGTCTTCTCCACCTCCCAGACAGCAGGTAATTTAATCAGTGTTTAATTTAATGCTGATATGATATTAGTTTGTTGTTTCGTATGAACCAAAGATTGTCCTGCGAAACAAACTCTGATGAATGGATCTGGACAGCCTTATGCCCCTTGTTTTAAGTTGTTTTGCTTTGAAATTGTCAGCCTTCATGGTGGGTCAAATCAGGAAACGGGCCCTGAATCTAAAGCTGTGTATAGTAAGGCTAGAGTTCAGTGGTGCATTTCTACTGGTTCGCCCCAGTGAACCAGTAGTGGTAGCGGAGGGAGGCTCCGCCCACCCGCCCGGACATCATCATGAATGCTCTGTCCATGCGTAGAAGCGCCACACGCAAGCAAAGTGAGCGCGCGCACACACTCACAGTTCCGAACCGGTAGCGAAGGCAAGTGGAACCCACTACTACTAGAGTTGTGTGAAACTATTTGAAAAGCAAGAGTCCAAAACTGAGCTAAAAAATTCTTTGCTCGTGGAAATTAGCCAGTTGTATCCCCTGCTTTTTCCCAAATGCAAGAAGTCATGGGAAGAAGTCTTGCAAGGGATTTGGAGATCAATGTGATTTAATGACCAGTCCTCACACTTACAACCTTTCAGCATCCCCACAGTCACATGGTCAGAATTCAGGTGCTTAGCAACCAGCATGTATCTACAAAGGTTGTAGTATCCCAGGGCTGGGTGATGGCCATTTGTGACTTTCTGAGTCAGCTTCCAATAAGCAAAGTCAATGGGAGGAGGGGGAGGAAGGAGAGGATGGGGATTCACTTAACGACCATGTGATTCACTTAACAATTGCAGTGATTTGCTTAAGAACCATGTTCATAAAGATTGAAAAATCATGTAACTCACTTAGCGACAGAAATTCTGGTCCCAATTGTGATCATAAGTCGAGAACCACTTGTATTTATCATATCTTTTGGGTCTGTCCTATTTATCCCTATCTTGCCCTATTTCATCTTGCTTCATCTATTTCATATCCACCATTAATTAGACAATCTGAATCAACGGCAAAGAATGGCCAGTTGTTAGGACCAGGGGTGAAATTCAGCAGGTTCTGACAGGTTGTGGTAGCGGAAATTTTGAGTAGTTTGGAGAACCGGCAAATACCACCTCTGGCTGGCCCCAGAGTGGGGTGCGAATGGAGATTTTGCAATATCCTTCCCCCAGGAGTGGGGAGGGAATGGGGATTTTGCAGTATCCTTCCCCTGGAGTGGGGTGAGAATGGAGATTTTGCAATATCCTTTCCCCAGGAGTAGGGAGGGGATGGAGATTTTTCAATATCCTTCCCCAGGAGTGGGGTGGGAATGGAGGTTTTGCAGTATCCTTCCCCTGCCACACCCACCAAGCCACTCCCACAGAACCAGTAGTAAAAAAAATTGAATTCCACCACTGCTTAGGACCCAAGGACTGGCCAATACCATCTTTTCAACTTTGATCTACAATAATCAGAATACAGACACATCTTTATTCAAGGTATTCCTTTTTTTCACCAGTTACTACAATTTATCAGTGACAGCAAGACTGCTAATCTTCAAACAAACTGAGACAGGAGAAATAAGTCTCACTAGATCTTCCTCCCCTTTCCAACTATAATTTTCATTCCTCCCCTTTCTTTCAGCCAGCAGCAATGACGCATAGCAGCAAGTTGGGAGCCATTCTTTCCCATTCCATATGTGTGGCTTGGACTACAGCTCCTAACATTGACAGCCAACATGACCAATGATCAAAGCTGATGCATGCAAAACATCTGGAAGACACCAGGCTGGAGAGGGCTGCTATTGGGTCTATGAGAAGCTCTTTAAAAAGCAGACAGAACTCTCAGAACAATACATTAGCTCTTGCAGGGTGATGTGCTGGAAACAAAAACAGCTAAATTAAACCACCCAAGAAGACAGATGAAAGGAAGAAAAAAAATACTTACTTTCAGTTCATCCTTCTCCTGCAAATCATCTACTTATCTTCCTGAGCTGTCCGTCCATGTATTTATAGTTTCAGCCAAACTAAAAGGCTATGTACTTGTATCTCTGCTTTTTAAGCTCTTACACAAACTGGATCATTTCAGTTAAATTCTCACAAAACAAATGGTCCTTTTCTTTGGTTTCAACTAATCTGCTTCCAGTCAGACTTCAGTCTGAGATCAATCCACTTCTAACCTTTCTTAAAAATAGATTTTGGTGCTTGAGTTGCCAACCAGTCGGGTGAAGCCCCTTTCCACAGAGGGGCACAAACTGCAGTTTGAGTAGCAATCTGCAGGCTTGCTTAGAACTTAACCTGTCACGCTATTTGCACGGCCCCACCTCTTCCCTCTGCTGTTGTCCTGACCCATTCATCATTTATGTCCCAACATTTTTACCCAAACAATTTTTCTCTCTTAGATCATCAGAAACTCCTCGCAGGTAGATTTAAATTCTGTTCTTAGGCATTAGTCTGCTGTACCTTTTATAGTATCATATGCACACTACGGTGTGTATTAAGTCCTTTGTCATTCTGAAGCTTTCCTCCACCTATGGTGGTCTTGGAGGCACAAAGGACTAACTCTCATCATCCTCAGACAGCTGCTAGGAGTCATAATCGGCATATCTCAAAGCCACCAACTGGGGATGGGCTAGTAAACAGCCTATGGAACTCTTGTTTGTAACTAACTTTAACACTCTGGTCAGCTATTGTTATCTCGTCCTGGTGCTGTTGACAGATTTACAATATGAATGGCTATGCACATTTACCCATGAAAGCCGTGGGTCTGCCCTCTACCCAAACAGGCATTGAATGGTACTCTAGAACTAGTAAATAAATATTAGCTTCATACATAGAATACTGGCTTTAGTTGAAAAATGGCCCACCATTGCCACTTACCATTGAAAACAGTGAGTGAGTTACTTACAGTGAGTGAGTTACTGGTATTTCAGTTGCCATACCCCTGGTGAGCTATATTCTGAAGGGAGGAAATGCTGATCCTCCCCCATTTGTATTTCTCTCTCTCACACACACACACACACACGCTATACAAATAACCCTGTTGAAATGGGCTCATAACAGAGCAGGATTGGGACTTGACACACAGAGTGCCTTGTGCTTTATCCCAATGATGCTTAACTCTTTGAGGTTTTGCTATCTTACCCGTTTTTGTTCATCTTACAGGCTGCTGTCAGAATGAGGACAACTATGTTGTTGTTGATGATGACAAAGAACACAATGGCAAACTGCTATTGGCAAGAAGATGACATGGAGTGTAGTTGCCATGAGTGAAGTTTGACTCAAGGGTGTTTTTACTATTGACACTAATACTACTGCTGTTGCTGTCATAATACAATGGATACTTGGATCCGATACGGATGAAGACCATCAGTCCAATTGTTCTTGTCATGGCCTTCTAAATTGAAGTGACTGTGTATTTCTGAAAAGATTAAAGGGAACAAAGGGACGCTGATATAAAAAAAATCTCACTGTATATCAGGGATATCATGGAGCTATATTCTCTATAGAAATAGTGAAGGTCTTTAAGCAGAGACACTGGACAGCCTTAAATGAGGAGTGGGGAGGTGAGCTCTGGATTATTTGCATTGAAAACGCAATGTTAACTTCAAAGGCCCTTGCACTTCTACAATTCTCAAACAAGTCTCCAGTAGCTGCTGAGAGCAATATTTATTTCCTGCTTAGAATTACAGCCATGGGTGAATCTATTAGTCTAGGCTTTAGCATACTTGAATAAGGAAGATCTTCTTGAAGTGCAGAGCTGTTAGTTATGATAAGAGTGTTGGGAACAAATGCATATATTCAGTTTTAATGGTAGCCATGTGACCCACATATCATCTCACAGCCTGGCTTCCACAGTAATATACATGACTGCAAGCTTCTGATTTGTGATAACTGTTCACATGCCGCATGAAACAATTTTGCACATTACAATGCACAACTTATGATTGCAATGAGTTTGTATTTGTCCTATGTGTCTATCCTGGTATTTAACAGTGGCTCTCAGGTTAAAAAAAAATGAAGAATAGAACAAGAGCAGCAATGTGATGCTTATAAATAGAGTATTAATACAAAATCAATGTTGAATACGCCAATTGAATACATTCAAGAGGATTTCTCTACCATGAAGAGAGAAGAGATTCCATAGATTAACCATTTTAATTTAATTTAATCAGACTGGTTTCTCCCATTTTAAAGTTGGGGACATAACTGGCTGCCCAGAATAGCAATCTAACAATATATGCTTGATTTTCTATAGCTACACTGGATGAAATATGAGTTTTCCTGAAACTCAAACTTCTCCCATGCTTTTGACTGTCAACTCAGCGAAACTGAGCCGTTGGCCAAACAATCTCTATTGTTTAATCCCCATTATTTACTCTTGAGCGTTTGCAGTTCAACTTCAAAATGAGTGAGGGAATTATTCCTATAGGTTTAAAAGATTCCCATGTCTTTTTATTTATTTATTTTTCATACACAGGAATTAATGGGTCCAAAGATGTGTATAACTTTCTTCAGTGAAGGATAGAAAGTGGAAAGGAGCCCAGGGAGGAGAGAGGGGCTGCTTCATTCTTCAGGAGGGAAATATATTTGTGTGTTAACAGGTGTGAATTAATTTCCCCATCTGTAATATAGTTTATGTATTTCCTGGTGATTTGAACAACAACCACCTAAAATCCAGTTTTTGATATCTCCACCAAAAATACTCACATTGCTACAAAAATGGATTTTCCAAATGATTTTAAAAAAATTTTTTAAAAAAATCAGCTGATACATACTGTTCTCAGTTGCAATTAGACAGAAAAATTGACTGATTTACCAATACTAAAGAATTTCTTCAGGTGTCATTCAATAGCCATAAACTATTGCTCTCAGTGAAATATGCAAGACTGTTTTGGAAGATTCTTCCCCGCAATGAAGTAACCCATGAATTGAAATGGTGGGAAACACCTGCATTTACCATGGAAACTGTCACATCCAGAATTGTATGAAGCCTAATCTTACCTTAGTGATTTCTTTAAATTGCTACATCTTTAAAAATATGTGATAGAGGAAATAGGTTGATAGGCTGATTTTGGCCAACTGCACAGATGATTGGATCCAGAAGGAATGGAAAAGCTGTTTTCCATCCTGCACTATGGTAAAATAATGGTAGCCACATTAGTGCTCTGAAAATATTTTGTAGTACACATTCCACAAACCCCAGCCAGCATTTTCAGCCAATGGTAATTGTGGGAACTATAATTCTGAATATCTGTTGAGCACCAGATGGTTCTCCTTTTGCTGGAGTATTACAAAGAAACAGTTCAGTTAAGACTAAATCTGTGGAGATTCTTATGCAAGGAGAAGCATGAGAAAAATAAGGAATTGTTGGAACTGTAGTGGAAAAGTTTTAGAGAATATAAACTGCTTTTCCCCAACTTGCAGAATAGTACAGTGGCTGTTTTTAGACAAAGTTCTTTATTTGAAGTTCACTTAAACAATATTTTGAAGTAAAAATGAGAAGGGGCAATATTTGCTCTACGTATATGCAACAGCAAGTCAAAGTGCTGGTAGCTCAGCAGACTAAAAGCATTGTGATTAACACCAGCTGTCTGCAATTACTGTAAGTTCAAATCTCACCAGGCTCAAGGTTGACTCAGCCTTCCATCCTTTCTAAGGTAGGTTAAATGAGGACCCAGTTTGTGAGGGCAATAAGCTGACTTTGTATAAATATACAAAAGTATGAAGGCTATTGCTTAACGCATTGTAAGCCGCCCTGAGTCTCCGGAGAAGGGCGGCATATAAATCAAATTTAAAAAAAAAAAAAGTTTCTTCAGTTTTTATCAAATGTGAGGAAATATTCAGGAGAGGAAAATAACCGACAATTGCTCCTGAGCTGATATTTTAGAAAGAAGGACACCCACGTATCATTGTGCTCTCTTCTCAGAGAATCCCACTGTTTATCATTCCTATTTCACAGGAATATTGTTCTCTGCTACTATTGAGGCTGTGTTCTCACTTGCAGTTTACTCAAGTACAAACGTTCTTCGATATTAGCAATTTCCTCCTCTGTCCTCATGATGTTTCCTTCATTTCATCTCTACTTCAGGAGATGGGCAAAAATAACCCTTAGCATTATTGGTGTTAAAATAGTCCCTGTCAGGCCTGGAAGCCATCTTTTGTATTGGACCTTCAGGCCTGCCACATTTACTACTGTGGGAAACTGGGAGGGGTGATTGTATGGAGCATGGGTGATATATAGTTATAATAACATTCCTTTTTCAGAGAGTCAAGGACATCTTGCCCTGCACCTGGAGGGTTGGAACTGGGAGGCATCTCCAATTGGGATGGTGTTTTGATTGGACCATATGATGGACATATGGGTGCTGGGCAGGGGCTTGGACTTTCTTTTGGGTGGGGAAAACCTGGAAGCTTTCAGATTCAGGTTTTCCTGGATGTGCCAATATGACATTTCTATAAAAATGGAACTTTGAGGAACTTCAAGCCTCAGAGTCTTCTTTCGTTGGGGGTGTTACTTGGAACCCTGACAGTCCCCCTGCCCGCCCCTGCATTTTAACACCATTGAGCAATAGTCTCAAAAATCTATAAAATCTGTTACTATTCATTACCACTGGTGGCAAAAGAAGGCCAAGGGATCAGTAATGGAAATGATCAGAGAGCACCTATTGTACATATAAAGGTGATCTGGATATGTTCCCCTCCTTCTCATTCTCAAGTCAGCTTCTCCTGCTCCTGTTCTATTCTTAGCCCCCACCCCCTCCCCAAGCTCCCAAAGCCTATTTCATGTTCATGCTATTATAAAGAAACCTGCAGGTAGCCCTTGACTTACAACCTCAACTGAACCCAACATTTATCTTGTTACGTGAGAAATTTGTTAGGTGAGTTTTGCCCCATTTTATGACTTTTCTTGCCACATTTGTTAAGTGAATCCCAGCAGTTGTTAAATTAATAACACGGTTGTTAAGTGAATCTAGCTTCCCCATTGTCTTTGCTTCTCATAAGGTCGCAAAAAGGGATCCCGTGACCCTGGGACATTGCAACCGTCATAAATATGAATCGGTTGCCCACTGTCTGAATTTTGATCATCTGACCGTGGGGATGCTGCAATGGTTGTAAGCGTGAAAAACGGTCGTAAGTCACTTTTTTCAGTGCTGTTGTAACTTTGAACGGTCACTAAATGAACTGTTCTAACTCGAGGACTACACGTACATGGATGTTGCTTGCTAGCACCAGTGGTAAGATTGGACTGAAAGGTGACTTCGTATTATTTTGGGGAACCTATTTTGTGGGTAGGCACAGGGCCTGTTGAGTGGATTTTTTTTTGCTGTAGCCCAGCTGGTATTGTAGGGAATACTTTTTTCTATTGCTGTTTCCAGTTTTGCTGCAATAATGAACAGTGAAATGATGGGACCAAACACTGCTCTTGGGAAAGGTCACAAGAGACTCAGTTCCCTTTATGAGTCCCATCTGGTTTTTCAAAACACTCTATTAAACTCGTGCTAGAACAGAATGGAGATAAAGGTTTAGGCCAGCAAAGCAGTCTAAAGAGGCCACCAGAGTCCTTGGGTCAGACACTCCCTGATCCTGCTGCAACACCATGATTGGCAAATGTTGGCATATTAAAGAGGACAAGAAACAAAGCTGGAGAACATGACCAACAGCTTTGCCAAATCGGTACTGTACATACTTAATCAGGACGGCATCATTCGGTGGTGACTCAGAACTAACTTTTATAGAGACAGATTAGGGATCATCAATGAAAGCAAATAAATTGCATGACAGCAACGTTTTCGGCAAACAAGGGTGGAAGTGCATCTCAGTTGAGAAATGGAGAAGAACAATTGAAGCACTTCAGCACGTTCCCCTTCTCATTTTAAGTGAACTTTTTACTTCAAAATACTTACTTCAGACTTTACAACTCTAGAGCTGTAGAAACAACTGTGTTTCTAAGGTTGAGTATCATGTTTTACTTCCATAGTTTTCACCTTTTGTCGGTTTTCAGATCAAAACTATTTTAGAAGTATGATCAATTTATATTGTTTGGAGAAGTGAATAGTTTGCCCAACTCACCAACGCACCTATTTCTTAACATCCATGGTTGTTGCTTTTTACTGCTGGGGGCCATACATTTAGAGACGACATATGACCTTTGACAGAATCTTTGCAGTGCTTCCCATATTAGTAAAAAGGGACAGAGAACACGGAAACATTTTCTCAGGACAAGTGCCCATTTTCCCTAAGAGGGGAGCAACTGCCTCGTTACCTCCTATAAAAAGAAGCACACAAATAATGGGAAATAAAACATGGCCATAACCATTTAACGAATTAACTATAAGATCCAAAATTCTTCACAGAATGAAGCAGTCTTAGCAGTTACATGATATGCCCTTTTTCACAAAACATGTCTCTTATTTTAAAAATGTTTAAGGGCGTGAGAAAGAAGTTTAAAAAGATTTCAGAAAGGATCACATTGCAACACTTTAATTATAGAGTGCTTCAGATGCTTCCTAACACGACATGGGCATATTTTCCAGAATCACTTAAAATAAAATTTGAAATAGCAGCTTTCATTTAAGTTTCGAGAATTGAGATAGACAATTGCTTTCAGTGTAAAGACATCCAACAGTTCCTAGGTATAGTGGTAAGATTTTGCTATCAGCTTGACTTAGCAGGTGTAGCACTGGTGAGCAGGGAAGTAAGCTCTTTCCATCATACAACATCAGTATTATGTTTAAAAATGCAAGCAGAATACTGTATTTAGTAAGTTAGTTAGCTAGCTAGCTGATTAATTAGTTAGTTAGTTATCCTATTTTTATACCTGTGTGACTCTGTGCAGTCATATTGAACCAATGCTTCCTTCCCATACTGCTATCAGCTACATCCATAACATATAAATGTATTGGGAAGTTTGCAGGAAGAAGATTCGTGATGAGTGATGGTGCCAAACATTTGAACTCTTGCGTCATAAACATGAAACCTTCAAATTTATTACATACTGCCCTGAAATTAGAATGTCTCAGGCCCAGCAATAAATCTCCTGTCTTCAGCAACTCAAACCCCCCACCCCACCCCCATTCAGAAGCTAAAGGGACATGCTAGCATAAGTAGCTTTTATGTTGGCTGCAGAGAGGTCATATAATCACAGAAGATTAACTTGTTTTGAGTCAACAGATGCTTAGCCATTTGCTTCTCAGCCTTAAAGGCCAACCTTTATTTCATGTTAACATAATGATACTTAATTCCCACCAAGCAAGCTCCAGCCCTCACATGGTGTCCTAAACTTTCTGACTTGAGTTTCCTGTATTCTAAACATGTGGTATAAGCTTCCAATTTAATGTTTATTTCATCCTATTAAATCTGTCTTTTCCAACAAAATCTGCTTCCAAAATAACTTAAAGTGAACCTCTATCTAAAGGTCAAACAATTGAGAACATATTGAGAAGGGAGGAATAATTGGGCAGATCTGACTCAAATTCCAATTGTGATTTTTAGTTGCTGGTGATTCTGTCCAAAAGCATCTTCAAATGTAATTTGCAGGCCCCAAACTAACACTAAATGCATAGAGTCTAAGTGTTTCATATGCATTGTTTTGTTATAATTCTGAGATGAATTACAGTCACTGCTACTGTTGCACAAATAGCAGAACTTTCAGAGGTTCCTCTCAGACATGGTGCAGATTTAGGCTCAGGCAGTGGTGGGATTCAGCCGTTTCGGGCCAGTTCAGGTGACCTGGTAGTTAAATTGCTGGCTGGCCCCTCCCTTCCCAGGAATCTCCACGTGTCCCCTTTTGGCTCCCAGGAGGCTTCAGGGAGGCCTCCTAGGCCAAAAACGGGACACTTGGGGATGCGTGTCCCCTCCCACAGCCCGTTTTTCCTCCCAAGGGGGTACTGGAGGCTGAGTGCTGCCTGTCACACACTCTGGCCACACCCACAATGTCCATGCCCACACAGCCAGTCATTAGGGCAGAGAACCGGTTGTTAAATTATTTGAATCCCACCACTGGTCTCAGGAGATATTGATATCCTTGCCAAGGTTTATGTGTTTGTAGGGACTCAAAGCTTCATGGCCAACATGGGTATTGTGATGGCATTCTAGGACTAAATTATGTCATGTGTCCAGAGGAATCAACAGGTTCTTAATTTTCTTAATTTTCAAAATGATGAAAATAGTGTTCCACTATCACAGTGCTGCTTTCATTATTTGTCCTCTTTTGGCCTCCTTATATATGCCTCTGAACATGACACACCTCAATCTGCTTTGTGATCTTTTGCTTATGCAAATTGGGCAGGACATGGTGGAAATTTTGAACATCTTGTGATCAGTGGGGTTTATTCACATGGCTCGTACACATCTTGAGCTTCTAAGAGACAGCCAGATAAAAATCTAACAAAGAAATCAGATGTTCAGCCAGGTAGGGACACTGCCCTCAGTGGCTGACGGCTTTGGATGTATTCCTGAGAGCTTTTGGGGATTTTTCTCCAGACAAAATTTATTTTATTTATTAACAAACGTTTCAGAATTAGAAAACAAATCCCAAGGTGGTAAACAATTGCAAGCAATGTGTAATAATAGTAAAATTATTCTACACAATAATTCCATAAAAGCTTCTAAATGTAATATGCTTAAAGCAATAAATGGGACAATACCAAATGAGTTCCTGGAAGACCCCCAAGTAACTGAATGGCTGTGTGATCCAATACCCATAGAGCTACATAAAAGGCTTCAACTGTTATTTGAACTTGATGATCAAGATTTTTGTTCTGACAATGGGTATTTTACAAGTGGAATCCAGAGGGAGGGAGGGAGGGAGGGAGAGAGAGAGAGAGAGAGAGAGAGAGAGGGAGGGAGGGAGGGAGAGAGAGGGAGAGAGAGAGAGACCCTAAAGTTGCCATCTTGTTTTTCCAGCACCTTCTTTTTGATAGAAACCCAATATTTTCCTTCATTTTCCATCATTCTTCCAGCACTTCATAAGGTAAACTGTCTCTAAGTCTGGAGGTTATGGATAGGCCAATGTTAGAAAACAGATGTTCACTGATCTTTCCCTTTCTGTCCAAGGTAAGCATATGACTCATCTTCTGTCCCTGGATGACATGTTCACAATATTGGTATGTTTGCTGTATCTGGAAATGGGCCAAACCACCACATGCAGAGGACATAGTGCCTGAGGGAAACCTAGGCAAGACCTCAAGGAGATCACGTAGTAAACACCATAGAAACCGCAAAACTCTGAGACAACAATCTTGAAGACGGATGTCCAAAATAAATCTTCATAAGCCCCCAAACATCAATAGAGAGTTTTGTTATGTGACATTTTGGTTACTAAGTTTGAAAAGTAAAATGCATTTCTCACATTATGTTGAGTGTGGGAAAGCGGAAAACAATTTCACCTACTATTTTCACTCATCACAGAGCTTTTGCTTTCTTTCAAAATGTCCATTCCAAGGAAGTAGATGCTTTGTCTTCCAAAACAGACTAGATTTCTATGGTGACATTTACTGTAATTGTTTATAAGAAAGTGAGTTCCCAACCCCCCAGCACTGAAAGATCAATTCTGTGTATCATTTCACAGAAGGAACATTTCCTAGATTCAAGTGGAAAGAGAAGTAAAGCGATATTTCAAATCATAGTTGAGGGAAGAAGGAGAATTAAAAGACAAAATAGTTATGTTAAGCCTATAGAAAAGGCTCCAAAACTTTCAGACTTGCTCATCCTGATGACCCAACATCCCCAGCCATGCATTTCCAAAGCATATCCATGATGTGGTGTCTATCCTTTTCTTTCTGAGATGGATACCTCCTACACTAGGCTAAAATATAATTGTTTAGTTTATAGTATAAACTAAATATATGTCAACTGAGACAACTGGGTTAAATTAGTAAACCATAGTTCAGTAAGCAATGGGCAAGCATGTCCTATGAACATATTTTTTTGTGATTTCTAACTTAATTATGACCCTTTCCATAAATTTTGGGATACACCCTTACAGACCCCACCTTTCCTGCCTCTGCCATCCTGACTCATACCCCAATATACTCCACCTTTCCTTCTCATACTCACCCATACACAGAAACTTACTCACATGTAATGCTGCTTTCCATCTCTACAATTGTGGCTATTGGTTTCTCATCCTACTGCCTGCTTCAAATGACAAGAAAGGCCTACGAAAGTATGGAGTATTTTTAGGGGGGAAAACATATCTGAGAAGGACTTGAAGGACTTCATTCACGGTCATCAGCTAGAACTTAGAACTAGTTTTTAATCTAACAATGCACACAAGTAGTAGCAAGCCAGTTTATTACCTTCCACTTACAGTGGGAGGTGGAGCAATACTTAATAATACCTTCCTGGGACTGCTTTTCTCATAAATTTTCCTGCCATGGAATTGTTTGGATCTGCTGGGGTAGAAGGCGAGACAGGAGACAAGAGGCCCCATCTCATCTATGGTGAGAGTAGCCTGTTGTTGAAGCCCAGCTGTCCAGATGCCAATGGGAGGGTGTCTTGGAGGTAGAGAGCTTCCAGTTTTAATTTCAGTATTTAATTCCAGTATTAATGGGACCAGGCTACCTGTGGGGCCATCTTTGTTCCATTATGAGCCGTCGTGGCACAATTGTTAGAATCAGTGGTGGGTTTCAAAATTTTTTACTACTGGTTCTGTGAGTGTGGCTTGGTGGGTGTGGCATGGCGGGCGTGGCTTGGTGGGCACGGCAGTGGAAAGATACTGTAAAATCTCCATTCCCTCCCCACTCCAGAGGAAGGTTACTGCAAAATCCCCATTTCCTCCCAATCAGCTGGGACTTGGGAGGCAGAGAATAGATGGGGGCAGTGCCAGTCAGAATTTTTATTACTGGTTCTCCGAACTACTCAAAATTTCCACTACTGGTTCTCCAGAACTGGTCAGAACCTGCTGAAACCCACCTCTGGTTAGAATGCAGTACTGCAGGCTATTTCTGCTGACTGCTGGCTGACTGCAGTTCGACAGTTCCATTCTCACCGGCTCAAGGTTGACTCAGCCTTCCATCCTTCCAAGGTCAGTAAAATGAGGACCCAGATTGTTGGGGGCAATATGCTGATACTGTAAACCGTTTAGAGAAGGCTGTAAAGCATTATGAAGAGGTATATAAGTCTAAGTGCTATTGCTATTACATCAGCTCGTCCCACCCTGTCAGGCAGGGAAGGTATCTTGCAGACCCTGTCAGTTAAAACCTCAACTGGCAGGTCCTAGCAAGAGAAACTTCTCTGCCATCTCCGCCTTGTGAAATGTTTTGCCCCTCCCCAAGATGAAAGAGGCCCCCATTCTCATGACCTTCTGGAAAGGAGTGAAAATGTGGCTCTGCAGCCTGACATGGGGAGCTGAGAGCAGTACCCAGCCGTGGGACTGGCTGGTCCTGGAGAGACCTTCCTTCGCTTTTAACCAATTTTAACAGTGTTTAAGCATTCTCCTTTTAAATTTCTGCTATTTTTTCTGCTATACTTTTATATTTTAACATTTAATCATGCACCACCCAGGGCCGCTGTCTAAGGGAGATAGGTGATTCAAAAATGTGAAAAATCAATCAATCAATCAATTAATATATTATAGCAAGTGTATGTGTATATGAGCAAGTCTATATGTTGTTGGGTGTGAAGTCCAGCTAAGCAGTATTCAAGCAGCAGGCCTGGGTTATTGGACTAGCTGGGATATGAAGGCTCCTTGCTGATGGAGTACTTGTCCACCTTGGCAGGAGATGCACAGGGATAATTAGGTTGAGGGAGATACGGCAGGGAGCATCAAATGGGTTACTTTGGTGGAAAAAAGACCTTCTATTTGATGTAGACAGCTGGTGAGAATATCCATAGACATGTCTGGATGGGACGGAACAGGCTGACTCTGACCCAGATAAGGAGTTGTTATTAGTTCATTGGGGAATCTGTATTGATATCAGAATTATCTCTGGACAGCAAGCACTAACTGTAAAAGAGTGAGTCTTAAGCAGAAGCTGTGGCTAGAGGGACCTTCGTCCAGCTTCTTCTACTGTGCCAGTTGCGGCCTTATCTAGTGCAAGGGGATTTGGCACCTTATTCCCTCATTACCATCTGGATAGACTATTGCAATGAGTTCCACATAGGGCTGACTTTATCTTTAAACAGATTACAGACACAAATTCAGCAAGTTCAAGTGCCTCAGGCTTGGAATTGCAATGAATGAGCAACAGGGCAGGATGAATTGCTTGCTACTGAAGACTTACGATGCTAGTGATGCTGGAGCCAATCAAATTGCTATTTGTTGCAAGGGCGCTATATTTCCTAGAGAGTAGTACCTTTTGCCAAGCTCAAGAAATTGACAGGTGACAGTTTTAATGTTGCTCTTTACCAGGATTGTGTACTTCACATCCATGCCCACAAAGAATGGTTTTGGTGACATCTGGTGCTTTAACTGGGAAATACAGCAATCCTATTTTTGCAACTGTTCTAATTATTCTTCTGTGGATGGAATAACAGAACAGAGTTGGAAGGGACATTGTAGGCAGGGCCGGGATTGAAAAATTTTAGCAATCAGTTCTCTGCTCGGTTGCTGGGTGGGCGCAGCCATGGGGCTGTGGCCTAGTCAACTTCCTGCACCACGGCAGGGGAGGCGCGTGGTGCAGGAACCCAGGCTCTGGAAGCTTTTCTCCAGCCTCCGGGAGGGTGAAAACAGCCTGCCACGGGCTCCGGAGGCCCTCCAGAGATCAGCCAGTCTGTTCTGTCCCCGTCTCACACACACACACAAACAGACAGCCGGGGGTTAAATAAACTGGCAGACAACCAATTCTTCCGATAAGATGCTTGGCAGCAACCCAGTAGCTGCTTACCAAGAACTTTTACTCAATAAACAAAATACACACAGTCAAGAATTGTCCATTTCGTAAAATAAATCCAAGGCCGATAATGTTGTTTCCACAGATGCAATGTGACTCGATAGTAGTTAGTTTTGTCCGTCACAGAGTCTGAATGGCCACCTCACCCCCTTTTATACCCTGTGGGGTGTGGTCCAGTGACTCAGCCTAATCTCTGGCACGCCTTTTCTTCTGTTGCGCGCACTTATCTCTGCGATGCTGCCGAGGATCCAGCCAAGACTCATTACCCTCATCATGTCCATCTGTGGCTGCATGGACGTGCTTGGCCCCGGCCCTATCTCTTGCCCTTCGGCGGACACCGAAGGCATTGCCAGAGAGGAGGGTCCTGGAGAGGGAGGCCTTGCCAACTCCTCTCCTTCACTCTTGGAGTCCTCTTCTGCCAATGACACAGGCTCAGGTAACGGAGCCACAACACAGTCCTTGCAACTACCGGTTCAGCGAACCAGATTAAAATTAACATCTGGTTCTCCTGAACTGGTACGAACAGGCTGAATCCCACCCCTGCTTGTAAGTCATCTAGTCCAACCCCCACCCAAACAGGAGACAATGTGGAACATGGAATGATTTTAAGAGGGCAGATGACAAATTAAGCACATCCATTAAGCAAGTGGAATACAGGTAGTCCTCGAGTTAGAACAGTTCATTTAGTGACCGTTCAAAGTTACAACAGCACTGAAAAAAAGAGACTTTTTATTATTAGTTCAATTTATATGCCGCCTTTCTCCGGAGACTCAGGGCGGCTATGACCATTTTTTACACTTACAGCCTTTGTAGCATTCTTATGATCATGTAATAAAAATTCAGATGCTTCGCAATTGGTTTATACTTATGACGGTTGCTGTGTCCCAAGGTCATGTGATCACCTTTTGCCAAGCAAAATTAATGGGGAAGCCAGATTCACTTAACAACCATGTTACTAAATTATCAACTGCAATGATTCACTTAACAACTGCAAGAAAGCTCATAAAATGGGGCAAAACTCACTCAACAAATGCCTCTCTTAACAACTGTGTCAATTGTGGTCGTAAATCAAGGACTACCTGTAATGCAGTTTTATTATACTTTGCTCAACAATTAGCTAAGGAATCTTAAGTCTGAAAGGATTTTGAAGTTGAAATCCATGTTTATTTCACTCTGTACAAGAGAATAGGTTTTTGGGAGAGACGTGGTGGTGGATCTACTTCTGTCAATCAGAGTTGACGCTCCCCACCACACTACACCCTCCTTCAGGAGATCTTCTTCTGACTTTAGAACAGGGGTGAAATCCAGCAGGTTCTGACAGGTTCTGGAGAACCAGTAGCGGAAATTTTGAGCAGTTCGGAGAACCGGGAAATATCACCTCTGGCTGGCCCCAGAGTGGGGTGGGAATGGGGATTTTGCAGTATCCTTCCCCCAGGGGTGGGGAGAGGATGGGGATTTTGCAGTATCCTTCCCCTGGAGTAGGGTGGGAATGGACATTTTGCAGTAGCCTTCCCCTGCCACGCTCACCAAGCCACGCTCACCAAGCCACACCCACAGAATTGGTAGTAAAAAAAATTGGATTTCACCACTGCTTTAGAATTATTTTCCTGCATTGTCTGACTAATAGAGCGGCATCAGATCTCACCCTGAAGAGCTACTCAGAGCCAAGCATCAAATGATTAGATTGACCCATGCACTTCTTCCAGAGCAAGGCTTCCAGAGGGCCAATGAGTCAATACTCTGCTCTGCAGAGCTGTTGTATTCAGTGCAATGAAGCCTTGCTTCAGAAAGGCCTCTCAGATGGTCAGTTCCTCAAGAGTCTGATTTACTTTGCCTAAAGACAGGGGAAGACAGGCCAAGATAAGCCATCCTTTTGATCAGCAGGCATAGTTGCAGTTTGAACAATGTGTCTTGGGTATGGCTACAAAATAGATGCCTTAGGCCAGGGCTTGCAAAGGGGCAAGGTCTCTGTTTGCCATCTCTTCTAGCTGTCAACCAGCTTTTGGCTGCCCTTTAAGTTTTCCAGGTGGGTCTCAATTTCTCCAAATTTCCCAATGCAAGCTGGATTTTGTTACTACTAACAGAATAGGTTGAGTCCTTCTTCTTTGTGGCAGCCCCTCAAATATTGGAACACTGCTATCATGTCACCCCTAGTCCTTTCACTAGATTAGACATGCTCCTGCAACTGTGCTTCATATATTTTAGCCTCTAGCCTGCTAATCAACTTTGTTTGCTCTTCTCTTTCCAGAATCTCAACGTCTTTTTATATTGTGATGAGCAAAATACTAGTATAAAATAATAATATAAAATTTTTAATAAATGTTACACGAGTATAAAGTACTAGTGTCTAATACTGATTTCATTGAAATAATAAACACATCAGGGGTGGGTTCTACTTACCTTTACTACCGGTTTGCAACGGGATCGCATGAATTAGTTGAATTAGTTCTTCTGTGCGCTCTCACGTTTCCTGAAATATCTCCATTGTTGCAATAAGGCATCCCTGGTGCTCCTTGAGCTTGGTTGTTTTCTTGCAGAAATTTCATTATGCAAACTAGGTAACATCATCACTGCTAGTCAGTGCTTGACGAGGACTGATTATGATAACTAGTTTGGGTAATGAAACATCTGCAAGAAATCAACCAAGCTGTTCGGAGAGCACCTGTTGTGATCTGCCAGCAGCCTGCGGACCTAGCAGCGGAGTCTGACAGTGAGGAGTCTGGGGAGGAACATGGGCCAGTCCTGGAGTCTGGGGAAGGCCTGGACGAGGGCTCTGCTTCAGAAGCAGAGATGGGGCCGGGGCCATCTGGGAATGATGCACGGACTCTGGAGCCCCCAGAGTTGGACAGCAGAGAGGCAGAGGATCAGGAGGAGCCTGTTCCTAGTGCACACATGCGCAGAGCTGCCAGAAGGCAAGAGCAGCTAAAGCAAAAGGGATGACTTGGGAGTAAGACCAGGAGATGATTGGCCCCTCTCATAAGGCTTAAAAGAGAAACAGGGGCACTTGGGCTTTTTGCAGGAAAGCAACATTGCTAACTCTGTTTCCAGTCGGCATCTCTTGTTTGTTTCTGAACTTTGTGGGGCTTTGCCAAGTAAGGCCTTTGGTAGGGTGTCAAAGAAGATAAAGATTGGTGATTATCCCGAAAGACTTCTTCCAAAGGACTTGTTTTGCAACTAATTGGGACTCAGCTGGGAATGAATGTAATTCTCAGCTGTTACAATAAAATAGGTTTGTTTGGGACTAATTGTGTCTTGTAATGACTCAGTAAGCCTAGGTCACAACAGTACCAAGGACCCCTCATTTCAACCCTGAGCTACAAATATTCTCCTTTATTTTGTTGCAATAGATTTATGCATCTACATGGCATAAAAATGAATTTCTGAGGCCGAACTATTCATAGCTAAGATTTTAGTGGCAAGATATGATGACACCAATCATGTCTATCACACTAGAATAAACTGATCTTTGGAGGCAGCTTTCTATATACACTTCCATTTTACAATATTCCTCTACTGAGCTTCTGATATGAAGAGGTTGAGAGACACCACGTTCATAGTCAGTAACGGCTATATAATTTCAGATGAGGGCTAAGCTGGGCCATGGATTTCCTAGTGTCCTTCAGCAAGAATGATGATCAGACTGCCTAAACCTGGTTGTGTCTAAGGATCCATGACAATGGAGGTTGGATTGCTATCCACGGTTCCATTCGCAGTTTTGGCTAAACATTTTGTGCATGCCTATTGTACATAGTTGAAATCTGCATCGTTAAAGTGTGGCTTTCACAATTTTATAAATCAAACTAAATAAATAGCAACTTCACTTTGAAAAGAATAAGAACTCTAATACTGTTACATAAGCATGAATGTTTTATGGGCTATCGCCAGTGAGAAATTACGGCATTCCGTTGCTTGGGCTGCTCGCCTGGGAACGGTCCCTGAATTTTCATTAAAACGGATGAAGCCTTATATTTTAACTAAACATATTCATGGCAAATTATTTAACAGCAGTTGGATTTCTCCCACCCACCCCCAGATGTAATTTATAGCACAGATTGCATCTCCTCTGTCTGCATCTTGGTGCTCTTTAATTTTTGAGCACTTCTTTTGTCCTTGCTGTGCTTGAAAATGAGCAGATGTCAGGACTGGTTTCCACCTTGTAAATGAACTGAAATGGATTTTACATTTCCGTAAGCCTCCTGTGGCAAAGTAAAAGTTCTTTGTGTAAATCTCAGCATAACCTCATGTTGTCAGACAGGGTATATATATTCTGACAGCATCCATGGATTTTACTGGCTTCATCATGATGATAAAATATACACACAAACAACAGATATTACTAGGGCTGAGGCAACTGCGAGGCAAGATTGTTTGTCTTGTAAAAGAAAAGAATGATAAAAATACAAAAACTTTAGAAAATAATCCTGTTTTGTGCAACATCCAATCCATTTGGCCTGCCCTGCACTATTATCTTGACATAAATTACTCTTTGAGGATAATTAGTAGCTCTGATAAGGCTGATATCCCCATCATCAATTTGAAGGGCTAATAACAATTATATTAATTAAGTAGGGCAACACACCTTCGCTTTAAAATTTCAAAAGGAAAAAAAATGCACCCAGTCTGATTAGATTTCCTATTTTTGTTGGGGCTTTGTTTTGTGTAATATGAGTCAGAATTCTATTTCATTAGGGTTTTCAGTGGTGATAGTCTACTAATTAGGCAAAGATAACAGATTAAAAGAAGCAGGATTGGTTTTCTCTGGTAAGTCTTATAAATGCTTCTTTGAGATAATGCTTGAGGTGCATTGATGCTTGTTCAACATTTAGAAACATCACGGTAAATGCTGTATTTCATTTATTAAACTAGAAGCTGTCTAAGAAAAGAGTTATCACATGGTTGCCCAGTTTTCTGGACCTGTTACAGCCAGCATCTTCTTTTTACTTTTCCATGGAATTAATTGTCTTCTCTTAATTTTCACTATAGAACTCATGCAACAGATTATCGTTTTGTTTCTTTGTTCTCTTCATCCTTTTAAATTGTAATCTTTAGGCCAATGTTTCTCAACCATGTTGGCTGTGGAATTCTGGGAGATGAAGTCCTCACATCTTAAACTTGCCAAGATTGAGAAACACGGCTTTCGGCAGTCAAAACAGTAGGCTAATAGTGACTTCAAATGAATGTTTTTAGCACATTTCCAACAATTTTTTTCCTTTGTACAATCAAAGGAAATATTCTTATGAATTCTAAATTGATTGTGCTTGCTTAACATGTTACATCAGAGCCAATTCAAAGCCAAATTATAAGTTTACTGTAGGAATCCCAATCTTTTTGCAGCAATGAGCACATTTGACAATTTGATAGCATCTTAGCACTTTTATGAAATGGTTGCCATAGTGAGCATGGCCAAAAAATAAATTAAAAAATCACCAATTACCAGAAGGCAAATTGCTGAGTTTCTCAGCAATTCAGGCTTCCTTTTATTTGGGTACAGATAAATGCAAAGCTAAACTTAAAACTCACCATAATATTTATTTATAAAAAATATTTCAGGGAATACATAGCAATCAAAAACATTTTGGGCATTAGGATAATTGGAAGCTGTGCTTTATTTTGCAACACACTAGTGTCACAATTTTTAATTATTATTTTTTTAAACTAGATTAATTTTAAAACAAATTCAAAAGGTCATGGACACCAAGAGAAGTTACTGGGGCAGTAGTGCCTATCGGTACCTAAATCTTATTATATTGTATAAGCCCTGACATTATGGGTAAAGGTGTGTGTGTGAGTGTGTGTGTGTGTGTGTGTGTGTGTAGCCAACTGTGGGTTATACACAATGTTTATTCAACAAACTTCACAATGCATTCAAAGTAAAATTCACAATTTGATTGATTCAGTAAACTGTGATCAAGTAATGATGGGTATGAATTTCACCAATCAATGTTTAAAACTTCTTAGCTTCACCAGCTGGCTAAAATAATAAAACACAACATAGGCTGTGTTCACAAAACATACTAAATCCTAATTTATAAGCCACAACAGCTAGGTTCTCATAGCTTGCTAGCCATATGGCTTTTTCATAATCCATGATTAAATGTATCTTCCCAGCATCATCCAGTCATCACTGCAATGATATAAAGCCTGTTCTCATTATTTTGGAACAACCATGGTTGGATGATTCTGGATGAATTATAAATCAGTAACAGGGTAAACATAATATACTGAAGAAATCAGGCCTTTTTGTTACAAAGTCTTTTCAGGGTTTCTGTATAATTAATTAAAAGAGCCATGGTGCAGCAGTGGTTACAATGGAGTTGACTCAGCCTTCCATCCTTGTAAGGTCATAAAATGAGGACCCAGATTGTTGGGGGCAATATGTTGACTCTGTAAACTTAGAGAGGGCTGTAAAGCACTTAAAGTGATATATGAAGATGACATATGAATTACAACACTGAAACATCACAATTTCATATTTGCATCGGATTTTGGAACAGAAATACACTATTGGACATTTTGTATGAGGACATCATCCTAATTTGTTATGGACACCACCAGGATGGAACTATCCAATTTTCTTTTCAAACTACTTAGCTGTTTTTTCCCTTCCCCCCCCCTTTTTTTTGGTAGGAAGTCCTGTAGAAATCTTACTTTTAATTTGCCATCCCGTAATGGCAAAAAAACCCACCAAAAACCACATTTTGACAGCAATACGGTAAAGATCTTCAGCACAGAAATACAAAAGTATGGGCCATCAAATCCAGCAGGATTTACACCAGAGGAGACATGGGCAAAAGTATATTATGTGGCTTATAGCTATTTTTCTATGCACAAGGATGGAACAAAGAAGCTTTCGCAAGGAAGCAGAAATTTACTTTAGGTGGGGATAAATCTCAGTGCCTCCTAGTGTGATCCAAACGCTGCTTGCTTAGTGCTATTTCTCTGTCTGTCTGTCTGTCTGTCTGTGTCTCTCTCTCACCGAGTTTTATAGGGTCCACGTTGTACTTCCATAGGCTTAGGGAAAACAGGGAAAACAACGCTACAAAGCGAAAGACGACACAGCGCGGACACGAGCTTCCAAAAGAATGTATCGCTCATCCTAAACTCTTCCTTTCGCCAGCAGGTGGCGTGCGCACACCAAGTCTAGCGCGTTTCGCTAAAAGATGGCTTCCTTGCCCACCGGAAAGATGGGTGACCGCTCCGGCTCAATGGCATACCATCGATAACGGGCGAGGAGGGGGACGTGCTCCAAACTCCTAAGCACGCCTTCCCTTATTCCTTGGGTAGCCTCTCGGTCCCGGGTCTGCGCCTCTATGGTGGCCGCCGAAGTCGCTTTGACAGCGGAGGATTAAGTAGACGCCTGCGCGAGAATTCGCCTTGTCTCCCCGTTTCGACGCCCCCCCCTTTTGAGCAGGTCAGTCGAAACTCCGGGATTCCAGCCCCGCAAAGGGGATCCGGAGCATCGTTCCGATTGATGTTTGTGCAAAACAGGCTGGGTGGGAAGATGGGCTACAGTAGTGGTGGGATTCAATTTTTTTTACTACCGGTTCTGTGCGCGTGGCTTGGTGGACGTGGCTTGGTGGGCGTGGCAGGGGAAGGATACTGTAAAATCTCCATTCCCACCCCACTCCAGGAAGGAAATTGTAAAATCTTCATTCCCACCCCACTCCAGGGGAATGATACTGCAAAATCTTCATTCCCATCCCACTCCAAGGGAAAGATACTGCAAAATCCCCATTTCCTCCTCACTCCAGGGAAAGGATACTGCAAAATCTCCATTCCCACCCCACTCCAGGGGAAGGATGCTGCAAACTCTCCATTCCCACCCCACTCAAGGGGAAGGAAACTGTAAAATTTCCATTCCCACCCCACTCCAGGGGAAGAATACTGCAGAATCTCCATTCCCACCCCACTCCAGGAGAAGGATACTGTAAAATCTCCATTCCCACCCCACTCTAGGGGAAGGAAACTAAAATTTCCATTCCCACCCCATTCCAGGAGAAGGATACTGCAAAATCTCCATTTCCTCCCTATCAGCTGGGACTAGGGAGGCAGAGAATAGATGGGAGCGGGGCAAGTCAGAGGTGGTATTTGTCGGTTCTCCAATCTATTCAAGCTGATGAAATGTTGTCAACTGTATTTCCATTTAATAGGATGGAAAAAAAGAAAATTTTAATGAAATCCCGTGTTGCTGCCTCCAACCTCCTGAGAACATTACATTCTCTCTATCAGTTTGGACATTTTTGTGATGTTACAATATATACAAACCAGCTGGGTATCCAACAAGAATTTTGCGTCCACAAAGCTGTTTTAGCAGCTTCTAGCAATTACTTTAAAAGCCTTTTTCTCAATAATGAAATGAATAACGTCAAAAGCTGCGCAGTGATCCTCCAGGATATTGAAGCTGAAGAATTTGTCTCATTCCTGAAGTTTGTCTACACTGCAGAGTTGGAAATTGAAGTGGACAGACTGCACCAGATCAAGGAGGTCGCTAAGAGATTTGAGTGCCAAGATCTGCTTGAAATTGTTGAAGAAATGAAGGTTGTAGGTGGAAACTTGGAACCAAGTGTTCCTTTGGAAAAAAACAAAGGTGTTAGATTGCCTGGGAATCAAGCAGAACTTGGAGGAGAAAAAGCACAGCGTGATTTATCTCATGTTTTGGCTTCTGCACTGATGAAGAAGAATCATTTGGGGAAAAGAACGAACCATTCAAAATCAACCACCAATTTTAATGATATTAAAAATAAATGTGTAAACCCTAATGAAGATAGGATTGTGAGTTGTAATTCCAAAGATGAGTCAGCAACGACGTCTGAGCATATCAGCGAGACTGGCTGTCCTTCAATAAACAAAGAGGACTTGAAGGAAGCCCATATTGCTTTAAGCAGGATGCTGCCTGACCAAAACGATGAAAGTAGTTTGACGCTTTCTAAGGCCAAACTCAGAAAGTCAATCCGCAATATACCAAAAGCCTTGCCAAGATCATATGCCTGTGACAAGTGTAATCATTTATTCCATTTTGCTGAGCAGTACCAATCACATATTGATATGGAGCATAGCACAAGCTTGGGAATTAAGTATAGCTGCAATATATGTAGCCAACTCTTTCCCAATTATCACAGTCTAAGGCAACACAGGCTCACTGTCCACAACCGACAGCGGACCTTCCCATGTTTGCAGTGTGACAAAAAGTTTCAGTGCCAGAAGGATATCGATGCTCATAGCCGCACGGTTCACAAAAAGAAGCAGCATCCTCTACAATGCCCCTACTGTGACAAAGTCATCAGCTCTAAGTGTGGCCTGACAGTTCACATACGAACCCACACAGGAGAGAAGCCTTATAAGTGTCAGTGCTGCCCAGCCAGTTTTGCTCAGAGGTCAGCCTTTAATACTCACGTAAGGTAAATCCTTTTTTTAAAAAAAAAAATACATAAAAAGCAAGACAACAGTACCAAAGAGAAATTGGCTTGCAAGCTTTTTAGCTTTGATGTGGTAGCAGAGTTCCTACATTAGAATTGGTCATAGTGGAGCTGGTGTGGTTTTGGTTTACTGTGGGTTTTTTTGATATAAATTTTATTAAAAAATTGACAACATAAAAACTAACTCAAAGTAATAAAGTTACTCGTAGGAAGACTAAGGAAGTAAGGAAGAGTATTAGGAAGCAAAGAAAGAAGAAATCGAAAAGAAAAAAATGTAAAAAGAAATAGAAAAACCTTCCATTTTTTTCCTGCAGTAGATATAAGTAGAATTACAATATTAACTCTTACTCTTTCAAAACTCACTTTTTTTCTGTTATCCAGTTTTTTCTAATCATAAAAACCACAAATCATGACTACATTTTTTCCATTTCATGCAAAAAGTCTATAAGCAGTTTCCCATCAGACATAAATTCAGATACTGATTTTTCTGTAATCAAAGAAATTAATTTAGCCATCTCTACAAGTTCCATCATATTCACCAACCACTACTTCATTGTGGGTAATGTCAAATATTTCCATTTCTGAGCACAAAAGAGTCTTGTTGCAGGTTTCCTATATAAAAGAAAAGTTCCATGGGTTTTGATGGGGTTTTTTTTGTTTTGTTTTGTTTTTTGAAATTGCCTGTCCATTAGTCCCAAAAGAAAAACCTCTGATTTCAGTTGTACTTCAACCTTTAATTTTCTGGATTAATGCATGTATTTATTATAGCCATTTGTTTTAGCTTTTTGCGTGTCTACCAAATAGGGTAAAATATCCCTTCAATGTGTTTACATTTCCAGCAGAGATTCAAAGTACTTTTATATATTCTAAAAGTTTCTGTCTATAATGATATCTCATTTTATAAAAAATCTCTTTTGAGGTTAGAACATATAATACAACTAATCCCCAACCTACAACCAGTCACTTTGCAGCTGTTCAAAGTTACAGCAGACACCCCACCCCAAAATTACGAACCAGCCTCAAAATTTTGGCTGCTGTAGTAAACTTCCCCCTTATTCCTCCTACTGGGCCCTGCACCCTCCTCCTCACCCACTGTCACCCATCACACAGTTGCCTTTTGAAGATCTCTGGAGCTCAGATTTGGGAACCAAAGCAAGCCGCTTTGTTGCTGGGCTGTGCGGTGCAATCCTGGAAGTGGCTACCACGAGTGGCCACAATTCAATGCAGCCCCTTAAAAATTTTGGTGGCCCTTTGGTGATTATACCACATGACCCAACTATGATGTGCTTTGCTTTGCTTTCTTAATGCAACCTCTGCACATTCTGCAGCATTTATATTATATCATATAACCTTGTGGGAAGCCCCCCCCCCTGAAAATGAAATATTTTGGGAAATATTAAAAGAGGCAGAATATTATATTTCCCCTAAAGGAGAAGAGGAGAAACATGTTCTTAACAAAGGCAGAAAGCAGCCCCAGTCTTCCTGCCATAGGAAAACAGCCTCAAGCAGGCTGTTGTTTTGGAATGGAGGTTTTCGTATCATTCAGAAAGACTGGGCCAATCTATTCATAAGCAAAGAGACTCCAAATAAGCAACACATTTAGGCAAGCCAGAGCTGACAAGATTAGCTCAAATACCTAGGATTTGCATTTCCCATTTTGCCTATAGAGCCAGCCATGACCCTCTACATGACCCCATAGGAATCTGGCAACAGTCATTAAAGTATTAAAGGACACATTCTTACACAGGAAAGCCCCAAAGAATGTATAAAAGCCCACCTACCCCAACCCCATTTTTGTCAGCCACCCCAGAAACATGATACTGTCACTGAACTTTCTGGGCATCCAAATAAAAGAGTCTCTCTTTCCTGCAACCAGCCTCCATTTTATTTCCAGCGTCTTTCTCATAGATTGCAGCCGGACCAGATTTTTCTTCCAATAAAGGCTTTGCTGGGATCCCAAACTATCCTCTTGTCATCTCCTTTACTTAAATTATTTTCCCAAAAAAAATCCTTCAATTTCTTTTTACAATCCTCAACAACTTCGTCCTCCTGTAACAATACTTCATTTAATCTCTATTTTCATTTTTACTACAACAAAATTAAAATTCTGCTTTGTCAGCAGAATTAAAAAAGACAAGTGCCTGCCTGTTTTCTTTTTTCCTCTCACTTTTAGTCCCTTTCAGTAACCTTCACCACAGCAAAGCTCAGATTTCCACGGCATCTGAGCACCCATCACTTAAACTCTTTAAAAATAACTAGTAATATTCCCATGCCAGGCTGATCTTATTAGCTGGCTTAATGAAAAATAGTAGCAAAGCACTTTCATCAAAAGTAAAAATTAAAAAAAAAATAGAGAAAAAAAGACTGTTCCTCTTGTCTGTTTTTTAAAAACATTCTTATACCTTCTCTTAGCTGAGCTATTAAATCAAAGTCCTGTGTTGTTTTTTGTGATCTCAGAAAGATTTAACTTACCGCAAGGAGTATTATCTCTGTGGCAGAAACAAAATCTCTTTTCATCTATAATTAATTACTTTCCAAAGTGATTAAGAAGTGGATGGGGGTGGGGACGGGGGGCGGGGGGGAGAAAGCATGTAATGTCCATTTGGCTCCACTATAGTTAGGAGCATAGATGGAGGTCCAGGTCTCTCATCAGCTCAACCCCTGAGCCAGATGTAGAAAACTTCCAATTTTTGCAATATTTCAGAAGAAACAGAGCACATGTGGTTGATCGCTAAATCTTCCTTTAATCCAGGAAGATTGCAGTGAACGGAATCTATTCCTAACGGTCACAGCCTGTATTTATTCATCTGTGATGGTTCTCCACACCTGGAGAGTATCAACCTGCCATTACCGTATTTTTCATTCCATAAGACGCTCCTGACCATAAGACTCACCTAGGTTTAGAGAATGAAAACAAGAAAAAAAAATCTGCCTCTGACTCCCAGCGTCCATCCGGTATTCATCTGTCTAGCATCCTTACAGCAAACAGCCTGGTCAGCTTCAGCACGTTATCGCAGCCCCAGGAGGTGGCTCGTCAGCTGAATGATGGCTGGATCCCGGCCTCCCGTAGCCCCGCCGATCAGCGGGCTGGCTGACTGGAAACACCACCATTGCTGCCGCCTCTGTATCTGTTGCCTCCACTGGCGAACGCTGGAGCCTTTGCCGCCGAGCAGCTGATCGGCAGTTGGATCGGCCTTCCGGAATACCGCTGATCAGCTGTTCCAGGTGGCGGGATCACTGCTGCCATTTGCTGCTGCTGCCTGTTGCCCATATTCGCTCCATAAGACGCACAGACATTTCCACCCACTTTTGGGAGGAAAAAAAGGCGCTCCCACTTATGGAGTGAAAAATACGGTAATTCCCACCAGAAGTCCGGTTTTGGTTTCCTCTGTTGACTGAATCCAATCAATGTGGTTTCTGCACTCTGCTATATGACAGAGAGGGGCAACCTATGTGACAGCTGTGGTTTCTGGAAACTCCATTTGTAATTTTCAGAGCAGCCTGAGTGAATGGGGCTAAAGATTTTGAAACTCCTTATTTTGAAAGCTTGGGACAAAGTTATTGGGCAAAATCAGGCTGATGGCTCTCATTTGGGAAGATACTATGTGCAAATGGCTTTTAAAAATTTCTGTAAGGCTCAAAATACCATTTTCCTATCTATAAATTCTTTTTTCTCCAATAGAAAGATACACGAATCCAAGAAAGATGGGAAATGCATGCCAGCTTACTGGACAATAGTTCCACCAGCAAAAAAAGTAGATGTGATAGATAATAGAATCAACCGGAATAACAAAACGCAACTCAAGGTGCCAAATAATGATCTGCAAAAGGAAATACTTGGCAAAGCTACTCAGGAGCCTGAGGGAGAATCTAGTAGATCTCTTCCAGAGGAAGCACAATCTGACAACCAATCAAACAAGAAGCTGGAACTAGGTACTGAAAATAATACTAAAAAGGGGGAAACTTGTAGACAAGAGACTGTGGATGGGAAAGGAAATGGAGAAACAGTTTATGAAGCAGGCGTATGCAGCAATAAAGACAATGAGGCCTTCTCTTCAGATGATAATCACAATGAGGACTCGAATGATCACGATACAGAAGACCCCGAATGGGATATAAATTGCAAAGTTAACAAAAACAAGGCCATCCCAACATCTGCTTACATCATAACTTGTGCCAAATGCACCGAGAAGTTTCCGTCACGGAGGAAATACGTCACCCACTGCAAAGAAATTCATCATTCCTTGCCCGGGAAAGTATATCAGTGTGATGTTTGCAGCAAATCTTTTGCAAGTCACAACAGCTGGAAAGAGCACCGAGCCTGCGTTCACACAGAAGACAGGAAGTTTGCCTGCACCCTGTGCAATGCCACTTTTAAAAGGAAGAGGGATGTGAGGACTCACTCTGTGAGGAAGCACGAAGGTCGAGTGAAGCGGCCTCTCTGCTCTGTCTGTGGGAAAATCCTGAGCTCCAGAACAGCGCTTGTCTTTCACATGAGGACCCACACGGGAGAGAAGCCATATCAGTGTGGCATTTGTGGCTCAAGGTTTGCTCAGCCATCACAGCTCAAGATTCATACCAGGTCAGCTTCTTCCTTCTTCTCCTGACATGTTTTGTTTTAAAATATTTGTACCTGTTTATTATATAAATGGAACGTTTCCATTTATTTTTTTAAAAGGCAAAGCCTTAAGGTATGTTACTTGCACATGGCCCTATGCCCAGCTCTTATTAAACTGAATCCGAACCAGAGCAGCAATTCTTTCTCCCTGGTTTAATAGAATACTATTTCCTTGAATTGCTGATATTTTTTTCTCTGTTGCTTTTCATGAGCTCTTAAAACAGGGGTGTCAAACTTAATTTCATTGAGGGCCACATCAGGGCTGTGGTTGACTTCGGGAGAGGGGACGACTGGGTGGGTGTGGCCAACTGGGTGGGTATGGCCAGCTTGATGCCACTCACTGGGCGTGGCCGACTGGGTGGGCGTGGCCAGTTTGATGCCACTCCCCAAACTGCTGGCATGTTTCCTCTTTGCACTGGGTAGACTGGGCCGAAGCCACGCTGGCCCGATGTTTCCTCTTTGCATTGGGTAGACTGGGTCAAACCGACATGGCCCAGCCCCTTACATTTTCCAGGATGGCCCTGCATGCCTTGTGTTTGACACCCCTGTGACTTAAAACATGTGGAAAAATAAGGACTCTTTATTAGTCAAGAATTTCATTTCCAGCATTGCATCTATCTTCATGTTGCCCTAGTCAAGAGAGTTACATGATGAAGAAGTATACTTCCTATAGCCCTGGATATGGCTGCTGCAAAGTTACTGCCTAACTGTAATTTTTAATATGATATAAGGCTGTTATTAAATGCATAGAGGACAATGAAATAAACTCTTGTGGATTTAATTAGAATTATATTTCACTACAATAAAATACAGTTTCGTTTTAATTTAGTATAAGTTAAAATGGAATGAAATCAGCTTTTTTGGGGGGTTTTGGTGTTTGCTCCAACCAGAATTTCCCAACCATCAGTTTAAAATGTTATAATGTTATCAGTCCTTAAATGTTATATGCCTCTGAAAAAAAAAAGGAAAATTATTTTCTCCAAATTGTGGAGTGGAGGCAGCTTCTTTGTACGAGTTACTTTCTTGCATACTTTTGGTTTGTAGTATAAGGTCTAGATGAACCCCTTGCAAAATTTGCAGCGAAATTTGGTTTTAAATAGCTTGGACAGCATTTCCATATTCCTCTGAATGCAGGTCACACACTGGTGAAAAGCCATATATCTGTGAGGACTGTGGGGCATCTTTTGCTGATAAAGGCAAACTTAATGGCCATAAGAGGACACATACAGGTAAGGCTTAAATTAATTTCCTGAACGTGAAAAAGGCCAAATTGATGGGTACAAAGAAGGGATATCATATTCTCTTTTAATGAGAAGAAAACCAGTACAGTAGTATGTTGATTCAAGTAATTCAACCTATTTTCTGATAGCCACATAGAGAATAATCTGGGGCTGACTGCATGTGTGTACATGTTCCTGGTTTCCTGCTGCTTGTAGGAGTTGGAAAACAGGGATCAGTTCCTCAATAGAAAGTTTTAGGTGGGTTGTTTTGTTTTGTTTTGCCAACTAGCTGGTCATGACAAGGTTCCAAAAATCTGCATATAATGTAGGCAAGGGTTGGAGATTGCCCACTTCTGTAATTTCAAGCAGTTACACTGCGACTTTTCATGCTGTTAGCCTGCTGCATTGCAGTGATCCTTCAGGAGAAAAGGAATGCTGAATCCTTCCCCGGAACATCACCTTTTCTTTTTGCAGAATTTTAGGAGAAATGGAGGAGTAAGCTTAAGCTCCCTCTGTCCATCACATGCTTTTGTTTTACCGAAGGAATCATTTGCAAAAAAGAAAAGGTTTTCAGATAATAGAAGAAAAAGAAACAGGAAGAGTACAGGTAGTCCTTACTTACTGACAGCCCTTGTTTAATGACCATTTTTAATTACACAGTGTAAAATAAAAAGCTTTGCAACCAGTCCTTACATTTGTGACCATTGCATTGTCCCATCATTGATCGCACCTTGCAACTGGCTTTTATAAAACTGGCTTTTATAAATTTTTAAGATGTGTCTTGTGATGTTTTACTTAACCACTGAAGGGGGAAGTGAGACGATAAACCTATCATGGTTCTGTGATGCTTCATTTAGTGACCATAGAGCTTAGCAACAGAGTTGCCAGTCTCAATTGTAGTTGCTGAGTGAGAACCACAGGTAGTTGTTGACCTACGACCATAATTGACCCCAGAATTATGGTCGTAAGTCATGCCAGTCATTAAGCAGCTCATCATGTGACTGCATCTTTTTTTTTTTTTTTTGGCATGGTTGTTACGTCCTTAGTCCGTAATAGGCATTGCTGGAAACTGGCCAAAAATGTCATAAATTGCAGTCATGTGACTGGGGTGGCGCTGCTAACAGCTGTATGCAAGCTGGTTGCCAAGAGCTCAAAATGGAATCACGTAACCATGGGGGGGAGGGGCAGGCTGCCAGAACTTCAAATCTGTATCATAAGTGGCTTTTTCAGGATCTGTCATAGCTTTGAATGGTTGCTAAGTGACCAATTGTATGTCAACTTGTATAATATGCAAGTATATATTGTTACAAATAAGCCCTTGGGCATGCAGGATACAGCAAACTGACAGAAGTTTCAGATTCTTCATGGCTTCACAAGGTTTCTCCGTATTATGAACAGTAAAATGCATTATTTCTGAAAAGTTTTTAATAATCACGGGGAAGGAAAAGCGAAATATATTAAGAAAAGCTTGGGAAAACATTGTTTTGAAAATCTCCGATGGGTGATCCTCAATTTGGATCGCCCTGCATTGGAATTGAAATATTCATTCAATTTTCTTTTTTGTCCTATGTATAATGTTGCTTATCATAAAAGGGAACATAGCGATAGCTACAGTAGAGTGATGGGTTCCTCCCGGTTCGGCCCGGTTCGGCCAAGCCGGTAGTGGTGACGATATGACGTCACCGAACCGGTTCTCTTTGTTCGGGAGCTGGGCCCTCCCGCCCCCCTGCGTTATTCTTACTTTTTATTTGGCCCTGCCCCCAATCTATTCGCTGCCTCCCGAGTCCCAGCTGATTGGCTAGAAGGAAAAAAACGGTTTAAACTCTTGCCGGGGGGCTTCAAAGGGCCGCCCTACAGCTGATCAGTGTTAAAAGGCAGTGTGATGGTAGACCAGTGTGCTCGAAAAACAAATGGGTAGACGAGTGCCTCCCAAAACAAATGAGTAGACCGGTACAGCTCTGCAAGCAGTTAAAAGCCTGGTAGACCAGTACCTCTGCTAAATCCTAAATAATTGTCACATGACCATCAAACTATGCCCACAAAATAAGCCACGCCCACAGAACCGGTAGTAAAAAATTTTAGAACCCACCCCTGCTACAGTAGATACATGTGTATGTATGCATGTATTTCCTTTACAGGAGAACGCCTCTTCAAATGTGATGTGTGTGGGAAACATTTTGCTACCAATGAATATTTAAAATGTCACAAGCGTTGTCACATGGGAGCTAAGCCGTACAAGTGCGATGTGTGTGGGAAAACCTTTGGATTGAGAGCTTCATTAGCCCAACATAGCAATGTTCATGCAGGTACGGAAGAAATGGTGTATTGGAGAGATGGATATGCAAAACAGGTTTCTGGGGTTTGGTGTTCACAGTTACCATAAATCCTATATGTATATCATGTAAAGAAAATTAGGATCCCCATAGTTTTTCTGTTTCTTTAAAAAATAATGACTTTCTGTTCATTAATTGCACTTAAAATAATTTAGCTCACAAGCCAAACATCTATGCATCTATGCAGAGGTGGCGCAGTGGTTAGAATGCAGTATTGCAGGCTAAGTCTGCCAATTGCCAGGAGTTCGATTCTCACCGGCTCAAGGTTGATTCAGCCTTCCACCCTTCCGAGGTGGGTAAAATGAAGACCCAGATTGTTGAGAGCAAAATGCTGATTTTGTAAACCGCTTAGAGGGGGCTATGACGCGGTATATAAGTCTAAGTGCTATTGCTAAGTACTATGCCAATCCAATACATACACAAGCATGATCTAGCCCAGTGATGGCTAACCTTTTTGCCATCGCGTGCCAGGAGAGAGGGGGTGGGGGAGGTTCATGCGCGTGTGACCACCCCCATAATTCTATGTGCCCTGCCCTGCATGCGCAACCCCCCCTCCCCCACCAGCTTCTGGCATGCGATGGCCCGGTAGGCCCGTTTTTCTTTCTTACCTGGCTCCAGATCCTCTCTATGCATCTGGGAAGGCAAAAACAACCTTTCCCACTCCCTCAGAGGCCCTCCGGAGGCCTGAAATGACCATTTCTCAAATCCGGGTGGGACAGGAAGTGACGTTTTTGCTGTCCCAAGCCTCTAGAGGCCTCTCTAGGAGTCTCTGGAGGCTGGGGGCAGCAAAAAACATCACTTCCTGTTCCACCGGGAGTTGGGAAATGGGCCCTTTCAGGCTTCCGGAGGGCCTCTGAGGGAGTGGGAAAGGCTGTTTTCGCCCTTCCCAGATGCATAGAAAGGATCTGGAGCTAGGTAAGAAAGAAAAACAGCCTTTCCCCACCCACCCCCCAGGCCCTCCGGAGGCAGGAAACAGCCTGTTTCCCTACTTCTGGTGGGCCCAGAAGGCCTGAAAATCAGTTGGCCAGCGCGCGCATGCGCCCAAGAGCTGAGCTGGCGTTCCCACTGATATGGCTACGCGTGCCACCTCTGGCACGCGTGCCATAGGTTTGCCGTCACGGATCTAGCCTGTCTTCACCTCTGCAGGTCACAAAGGTCAAAAAGCAAGATAGACATATGTTTCAAAAAGCGACATTAGGATTGGAAATGAACTAGCATTGGCTTGTTTCTTCACATTCATTTTCTTTCCAGAGACTCCTCCTTATTTCTGTGAGCAGTGTGGAAAGACGTTTACTCAGCAAGGAGCTCTAAGACGTCACCAGCGTATTCACACGGGAGAAAAGCCCTATAAATGCAGGGCTTGTGAGAGAACCTTCACAGATATGTCTACCCTGAGGAGGCATGTATTGGTATGTTCAGTGGTTTGTGCTATAAATTTTGTCTGTGGGAATAGGTCAATTTATGTCCCGAGCAGAGGTGGGTTTCAGCAGGTTCTGACCAGTTCTGGAGAACCGGTAGCGGAAATTTTGAATAGTTCGGGAAACCGGTAGTAAAAATTCTGATTGGCCCCTCTCCCACGTCCCAGCTGATCGAGAGGAAATCGGGATTTTGTAGTAACCTTCCCCTGGATTGGGGAGGGAATGGAGATTTTACAGTATCCTTCCCCTGGAGTGGGGTGGGAATGGAGGTTTTACAGTATTCTTCCCATGCCACACCCACCATGCCATGCCCACCAAGCAACACCCACAGAACCCGTAATAAAAATTTTTGAAGCCCACCACTGGTCCCGAGGTCATTAAATAGTTCTCTCGCTGAGGGTTTTTTTTTACGCCATGCATGGCATTGCAGTCATCTTTCATTCTTCTGTCACTTTGTGCATTGTGACACAGCTGCTGGGCTAGGGAGGCAAAAGCAAAGGCACCTCTGCATGGGCAGAGAAAGCCCCAGTGATTTCTGCCCTGTTTCCTTATAATACCTACAACTCTGTAATGCACAAGGACTACACAATTTTGGAAAGACAAAGGGCCAACAACACCCACACAGTTTGTGGCTTCAAAGCAGTTTTGAAGTTAACCTTGGGTTAGATCAATGTTTTCAAACTTAGCAGCTTTAAGATGTTTGGACTTCAACTCCCAGAATTCCCCAAACAACATGCTGGCTGGAGAATTCTAGGATTTGGTCCACATATCCTAAAGTTCCACATATCTTAAAGATAACTGTTAGACCAGGGGTCTGCAACCTTAAACACTCAAAGAGCCACTTGGACCCGTTTCCCACAGAAAAGAAAACACCGGGAGCCACAAAACCCTTCCCATGCCTGACTATTCATATGTAGTTGAATTAAACATTCTGTTTTCTTCTGAAACTTTTCTTTTCTTGGATTTATCTATGGTTGGCCTACCGGGGGTTGAAAAGCTCAATAAATCGTGTGCCAGCGGGTGTCATACATTAGCGGTTGTGATGCATATTTTGAGTGACAGAGAGCCGCAGCAGAGGGGTGAAAGCCACATGCAGCTCCAGAGCCGCAGGTTGCTGACCCCTGGTTTAGGCTATTCAATGTAAGGGAGACAACTCTGTAGAAAGGGTAATACACTTGTCTTCCTGTAGTTGAATAAAGAATGTAAGATTTCAATCACTGAATTGCGAATGCTTTATTTTAAAAATCAATAAACTAATAAATATGAAACTTATCCAGATTTCGTTTTTTTAAAAGTTAATGACCCTATTTATGGAGGATTTTTTAAAAATATGTTTTTATGTTTGACAAGACAAATGAGACCTTGAATAATGAAATATTTCTTTTTTCTTCTGTCATAGGTCCATGATCGGAATGCTCATTGGAGAAGTTTCTTAATAGATCTTACTATCAAAAAGGATCATAACTGGTCCAAAATAGAGACTATGTCCACTATTTGTACGGAAGAGAATTCTACTACAGCTTGGTCTGATTGCCAAGAGAAATGCTACACATCAGAAAACACAAATGTTAAAAAAGTAGAACAGATACCAGGCAGTAGCAATGTGAAAGAATCTGAACCTACCCTTATGCTTTTATAGCTATTAACAATTAAAGTTCAATATGGATATAAACTTCTCATATTGTTTCTATTTTTTCCCTGTATAGGAAGATTCTCCAAATGCCTGTAGGATCCACAAATAGATATGGCTTCAGCTTAGATATCGAATGTTTTCTAGGTGAGCTCTTTCTCTTAGCTTAAATGCTGATGTTTTAAACAGCTTTTGAGGACCAGACAGACATAATAAACAAGTTCTGTCAAGTTGCCTGCGATCAAACCACTATGGGCCATACTGATAGTCATGTGCAGGTCAGAGAGTGTTCATCCTTGTTTTAAAGGAAAGATATGGCCAAAGTTGAAAAGGGTAATAGTTAATGGACATGATTAAATATAAACGTATAAACATACAAAACACCCACCTCCATCAACAGGGATGTATGGCATTCATGTAAAATATTGTACATGGGGGCATGTCATTTTATGTCTTCTTTGAGAGCTTAGGAAATGTGGACTGGGTGTTTCTAGATATCCCTTCCTGCAACTGTTGAGCACAAGGACCAGATAGCCTCTAAAGCTAATCAACTTTGTGTACTTTAAAGTGCAAAGATCTCTGAGTTCAATTCCTAGTGGAATCCGGTCACCCACATCTGAAGAATTTCAATAAGCATAAAACAAGACATATGCTGTCTCCTTGTGGTGAATGTAACTTTTAGAGCAGCAATTCTCAAATCCTTTGGTCTTAAGACCACTTTAGGCCAGGGATCCCCAACCCCCGGTCCGTGGACCAGCACCGGTCCGCAGCATACCAGAAACTGGTCCACAGAAACAAGCGAAGCCCCATCTGCAGGATGCAGGCAGCACACGAAGCCACGCCCCCCTCTGGTCCACGGAAAAACCTCTCTCCACAGAACCAGTCCCTGGTGCCCCCACAAGGTGGGGGGGCTCTGCTTTATGCCCTTACAAATGATTTGAGAATATAAAGAATAGGATATAAAGTGAGAAAAAGTCATTGATGAAGTGAGGGTTTTGATGTGGAATAGACATTTGAGAAAGGGCAGGATCTTGAGATTCACAGAATGTCAAGAAATATTGGTGTTCAATCTCCATTTCAGGAGCTGCAGGAAAACTGATTAGAGCATGTTAGATTGGTATCTGGAAAATATTTTATAGACCATCAGCTTGTTAGCATATCAGATAGGAGGCTGCCCGGGTTACTAAGTGATTCATCTACCTGAGCAGTAATCAACCAGTTTTGGAGGGATAAAATAAGCTTTATTAGAAATTCTTATTCAGATATCACTACCTAATTAATATTGTGTTACACATACTGTCAAGATTTTTGGGATACTGTAGAAATGCAATAAACAAGCAAAATTCTCTTCAAAAGAAGCATCTTGTAAAATAGGAATGATCTGGTATTGTGCTTAGACTTAAATGCGTATTAAATAAAAATGGTAAATGTTGAAAGTTTTACTACTTGTTTGAAGACTTTTTTGTTTCAGAGTACAATAATAAAGGCAAATCCATCAACTTTGCTACATTTAATTACTAACTAACTTTTACCTGTACATAATAAAAATGCAAACCTGTATCCAATAGTAGAAAACATACATAGCTCCCGGTTAAATTGTTGAATCCATTTTCTCCAATCCTGCTTTTCTTCCTGAAGATGTTTTATTAACAGTCTAACATCAGTGCATGGGGAAGTGAAGTTCATTGACTGTTTACATATGGTAGTTTGCTCTACCAGCCTTGGTAAAGTATTATCTAAAATTCAAGGTAATAAACATAATAGAGGAAGAGAAGCAGAAAAAAGTAATCTGACTTATTCTATTACAGAAGTATAAGGTTTTATAAGAAGGTAATTCTTAAATTATATGTGTAAATGATACTTGCTTTTAGGTACATTGTAGAATTACATAGTCAGCTATTGCCTAATTAATGTTGCCTGAGAGAAAAGGATTAGGAAAAAGGGTGCATGGGAGAAATTGAAGGACTTTAGAAGTTCCAGTTATAAGTAAGAGACCTTGGTATGTTGGAAAATATAGTGCTGGAATGAAAAGAGAACAAGGTCATGAAAGCCTATGAAGATAAGACTAAGGCATGTTTTGTTGGATTTGGGGGACAAGAAGCCCATGCAAACATTTAAGAAGCAGCAGCTTCTGATTAAAGCAAGGTAAGTTAGTATTTACGAAGTGTTGTATAAATACGAAAAGCAAAACAAAGAGAAAAATAGATTCCATTACTTCAGAGCAAGCATTCTGTAGAACTGTAACAACTCTTAAAGACCACCCAATCTGAAAGAATTAATACAGATGTTTTTTGGGGGGAAGATTTCCTTACAAAGATACTTATGTAATTGGAGCACCTTTAGATAGAACAGTTGTAACATACAGAAGAAAAATGGGATAATTTATAATAATTGAAGGATGCTTCACACCCTACATTTAAAGTTATATAAGTAAGTACTTATACTACCATATTTAGCAGTAGTTATATAAGTAGTTATATAAAGTGAGAACTGGGATCCAATCATTTGTTTCTTTCTGATCTCTGTTTTTTGAGATACTGCTTTTAAGGCTGCTGTGCTCCCTACAAAGGCAGGCAATTGTGAAAAGAGGCACTAAACTTGGTGCTTTCCATGCAACTATTCCACATACTTAGTATTGTAAACAAATTGAGGGAGTTGGTTTATATTCATGATGTTAGACTCTTGTTAAGCTTGCTGGTATTCTACTTTTGGGTTGGGTGATTTGCATTCCCATGAGGCCAGGTGAAGCCGTTAAACAGTTGCTGTCTCTCATTTGAAAAGTTATTCTAATCTTTTACAAGGTTTATTACTTTTAGACTGCTTACAAAACACACCAACGAAAGTTTACTACTTTGTGACTTTGCAGAGATACAAATATGTTAAACTCAGGTTAACAAAACACAACATGCAATGAATGCCTTATGTTGGCTGGTTTATCCTCTGATGTTGCAAGGCCAAACCATCCATTCCCATTGTAGTCTAGCCAGGTTACTGAGTGAATCCAACTATATTTTTAGCCAGGGTTTACAATTACTATGTTTGGAAGGGTCAGTGGTAAAAGAAAACAAAGTCGCCAAAAAGTAGGTGGCTAGATGCTATCAAAGCCAACACCAACCGCATAAAACAACTGAAAGAAGCCATACAAGATGGGAAAATGTGGAGCTAGTCCATAGAATCACTAAAAATTGGACACGATGAAAGGCTGTCATCATCATCATCATCATCATCATCATCATCATCATGCTATGTAAAGATAATCTCAACTGGACATGGACAAGCCAGATGCCGCTGCCCTATTTTTAGAAGATTGTTTGTGTGACCACTTTGAAAATATAGACTATATACAAACAGCAAAATCAAATAATCTTTTTTATTGGTATCCTGCTATGCTTGAAGGCATCCAAGCCAGTACTGGCAGTCTTTGACTTAAAAAATTAATTCAGTGAATGTTCAAAGTTACAATGGTAATGAAAATGTGTCTTATGACTCTTTTTCATACTTGTGACTGTTGCAGCATCCCCGTGGTCACATGATCAAAATGGAGACATTGGCACCTGACTCTCATTTATGACAGTTGCAGTGTCCTGGGGCCATGTAGTCTCCTTTTGCCACCTTCTGATCAGCAGTGTCAACGGGGAAGCCATATTCACTTAACAGCCGTGTTACTAAATGAAGCACTGCAGTGATTCACTTAACAACTGTGGCAAGAAAAGTCGTAAAATGGGGCAAAACAGCAACAGAAATTAAGGGCTCAATTGTGGTTGCAAGTCGAGGACTACCGTTGTTATGCAATGCCTGCAAAAGAGTTCTGTTCTATTCTATTCTATTCTATTCTATTCTTATTCTTATTCTACTGCAAAACAGTCAGCTGGGAATAGTCAGCTGTTGTAAAATATGCAGAACCAAACTCCTTCTGTGTTTGTGTGTGTGTGTGTGTGTGTGTGTGTGTGTACATGTGCCTTCAAGCACTGACACTACCTGGACTGATCCCTGCAGTTTTTAAAGCTGATAGAGATCACCCAGCTGGCATTGGTGCGGTTCACTGTATAATGAATATCCAAAAGCCGGGCTAACCAAGCGAACGAAACAGTCAACTTCAAACACCGCGAGAAGGAACGCTCGAAAAACAGATTCGGTAAAACCCAGACCTTTGCTAGGAACGGAGACGCTCGCCTTTCTAGCCCTAGACGTCTCTATGGTGGAAGCAAGGCCTTTCTCTGTTTGGGTAGGGTAGGACAATAGAGCGGCCACCCCGCTTCGTAGGAGCCCGGCGGAAGTCCTAATGAAATCAGGGGCAGGGGAAAATCTGACTCCTCCCCTTCACGCCCCCACCTCCGCCGCCTTCTCCTGGCAACGAACGCCGTAGGGTATGCCGTGACGTCATCGGGAGGAAGGGGCGGAGGGGCAGCCGTTTACCGGATGTGGGAGCGTGACGGGAGGGAGGGGAGGGGAGGGGCCATCCTGCCCTGAGGCTGCCCAGCTGCGGGGGCTGCCCGGTGAGTGGGATGCGATGGTGGTGGAGAGAGTCGAATCGGGGAGGGGCGCGGCCGGTCTGCGGCGCTTCGATGGCGGGTCGGCCGGAGGGGAGGCGAGGGTGGGGGTGGCAGCTGAAGAAGTGAGCCTTCCTTTAGGAAGGGGGGTGGGTGGGAGACGAAGCGAGACAAAGTGGTACCCCTATTGTGCTCATTCTCCTCCTCCCTGGTGTGTGTGTGTGTGTGTGTGTGTGCGGTGGGTCTCCTGCAGAAAAGATCGCGGTGCGGAACTGCGGACGAAAAGGAAGGTGCAGTCATTCCCTCCCCACCCCCCAAAATACTGCGTGGCTGTGAGCTTGGCAAGGTATTCGTAGCTAAGATGGGGAGTAATTTATGCGTAACATCAATTGCGCTGGGACAACAACCAAAAGAAAAAAACACGGATGGCCAAACGATCCTCCCGCTTCCCCAGGGCTTTTAAAAAAATATCTGGTGCCTTCCAAATAGATTGAGGAAAATTTCCAGTTGCCCTTAGCCCGTTGGTGGTGTGCTACCTAGGATGAAATGGGATTTGTAGTCCCATATCTAAGGGGGCATCAAGTTACCGCAGGCTAATGGTCCTGGAGGGCAGCAGACAGAATGGGAGGAAATTAAGTGAAGTTCAGCTGAGAGAAGAGTATATATTAAATTTATTTATTTATTTATTGGTTCGATTTATATGCCGCCCTTTTCCGGAGACTCAGGGCGGCTTACAATGCATTAAGCAATAGCCTTCATACTTTTGTATATACCTGCTTAGTAGGGCTTTTGGCCCCCCATAAGCGGTGTTCTTTTTTATACAAAGTCAGTTTATTGCCCCTACAATCCGGGTCCTCATTTTACCTACCTCGAAAGGATGGAAGGCTGAGTCAACCTTGAGCCTGGTGAGATTTGAACTTGCAGTAAATGTATATAGAGGTGGGTTATTTAAAAAAAACAACAACCCACAATAGTAAAGATGCGTATACTTAAAATATAGGATTTCTAAGCAGTTTTGTGTTTAGAATGGCTTTGAACTAGAAGTTGGAGATCATAGGGGGAAAAATGCTCATTTGATATTTTTTTATAATAGGCTGGGGCAGATTTGTTAGCCAAAGAATGCCAAACAGTTAGCTGTGCCTGGAGTTAGGAGAGTGAAACTGCTTGATTCTATTGATAAAATTTGACTTCTTCCTGTCTCTCAGTGATCAAAACTGGGAGGAGGGGGAAACCAGATGTCTATGTGGCTCTCTGACTTTTTCTGTCAGATCTCCTGAGCCCCTTGTATGTACCTTGTCACATACTCCATTTCACTTGCATTTTTACCTAAGCAGGGTGAACAACTCTGGAAAGAACATTCAAAATTGCTCTTTCATATCTTCCTATCAGGAACTTTATGTCAGGGTCATAAGGAAAACCCAAGTTTGAGACCCACAAAGCCTGCACAATATAAATTGTGACAAAGAGATGCAAAGCCTGAGTGTTGGAATAAAAAATGTGAATTATTTTACTTAGAAGTAAATAAACGTTTTAAAAATAAAAACATGTTAGAAAATAATAGAAATAGGGAGATTGAATTGAGTGCTCACCAATAGTAGTATTTTCATCGATTCATTTAAGCATTCCGAAGTCCTTTTTACCTTCCTCCATTATAAATTTCAGAACAGCTTCATAAATTTATCTGCCAGTTTATAATCTAAATGATATTGTGTGAAAGGAAAAAAGCTGAGGGAAATAAGCAAGTGTGGACTCTAGTTCTTGAACTGAGTTTCATTATATGATAAACCCCTGGCTATCAGATGGACGGGTTATCCAGAGTCACCATGGATCAAACCAGTGGTGGGATTCAGCCAGTTCGCACCACTTTGGGAGAACCGGTTGTTAACTTTCTGAGCAGTTTGGCAAACTGGTTGTTGGAAGAAATCATTAGGGCAGAGAACTGGTTGTTAAATTACTTGAATCCCACCACTGGATCAAACCCTGGTTAAAGCGCTAATTTGTTTTAGGTTTACTTCCCTTAGCCATAGGCCTGTATGTCATCTCAATCCATGTGCTTTGGTTAAGTGTGATTAACTCTTCTTCCCAACTTCCAAATGAAGAGATCTGAGATGTGAATGTTAAGCAGTTCAGGGTCAAGATGGAGAGAACTGGATGGATGAGCTGTACATCAGTGAATTGAAAATTGTAAGAAAGCTGTATATGGAAAACTTCAAAGTGCTGTATTATTCTAAATAAAATAAGCATTTAACAGGACTTTCAATGGGGCTGAGAAGAAGGGAAGGAATGACAAAGAACTTCAGTTTGTTAAGCTTCAAAGAGGACACGTACCCACCCTTCCCCAACCCCAGATTCTTGTATCATTAGAGATCTGAACTAAGCAGTTTGCCTCTCATTGCAAGTATTTAATTTAATCAATTTGTTCTCTACATATTTTTCTCATCCTTCCTTTTGTAAAAATTATTATATGTATGTGAAATCTTAATCTGAGTCCTTCGGGAGAAGGGCGGTATAGAAATTCAATAAATAAATAAATAATAAATAAATAAGTATGCATGAATGAAAAACACAGATTCCTTGGTATGCCATCCTACTCAGGAATGTTTTCTTAATCTCTCTTTCTGGTCATTTATTTATTTATTTATTTTATTTATTTATTTGGTTCGATTCTTATACTGTCAGAAGAGTTGTGACAGCACTATAAAACCAAGTCCAATAGTTTACAACAAAAAATAACAACTTCTCCTTTCTTGCTCTTTATACAGGTAGTCCTCATTTAGGCTGCTTCGTTTAGCGACCATTCATAATTACAACCATGATATAAAAGTAACTTTAGGTCTAATTCCTGCAATTACGACCTTTGCAGTTCTCTAAAAGCAAAGGAAAAGTGAAGTAAGATCATAAAGATTAATTGTGGTTTCACTTAGCAATCAATTTGCTTTATGACTGAGTTGCTGGTCCTAATTATGACTGCTAAACAAGGACTACCTATATATGCCAAGCAATTTAGGGAGATACTTGTAAATCACTGGCAGCCTATCAAAGTCTGTGAAGGCCTACCACCAAGGAAATAGTTATATACATATTGAACATTCACAGACCCTTCCAATCAATGGTCATACCTGGATTTTGCAGATTTTATAGATCTACAGGTGAAACTCGAAAAATTAGAATATCGTGCAAAAGTTCATTTATTTCAGTAATGCAACTTAAAAGGTGAAACTAATATATAAGATAGACTCATTACATGCAAAGCGAGATAGTTCAAGCCTTGATTTGTCATAATTTTGATTATTATGGCTTACAGCTCATGAAAACCCCAAATTCACAATCTCAGAAAATTAGAATATTGTGAAAAGGTTCAATATTCTAAGCTCAAAGTGTCCCACTCTAATCAGCTAATTAAGCCATAACACCTGCAAAGGGTTCCTGAGCCTTTAAATGGTCTCTCAGCCTGGTTCAGTAGGAATCACAATCGTGGGAAAGACTGCTGACCTGACAGTTGTGCAGAAAACCATCATTGACACCCTCCATAAGGAGGGAAAGCCTCAAAAGGTAATTGCAAAAGAAGTTTGATGTTCCCAAAGTGCCGTATCAAAGCACATTAATAGAAAGTTATGTGGAAAGGAAAAGTGTGGAAGAAAAAGGTGCACAAGCAGCGGGGATGACCGCAACCTGGAGAGGATTGTCAGGAAAAGGCCATTCAAAAGTGTCTTTCACAAGGAGTGGACTGAGGCTGGAGTCAGTGCATCAAGAGCCACCACACACAGATGGATCCTGGACATGGGCTTCAAATGTTGTATTCCTCTTGTCAAGCCGCTCCTGAACAACAAACAATGTCAGAAGCATCTTACCTGGGCTAAAGAAAAAAAGAACTGGTCTGTTGCTCAGTGGTCCAAAGTACTCTTTTCTGATGAGAGCAACTTTTGCATCTCATTTGGAAACCAAGGACCCAGAGTCTGGAGGAAGAATGGAGAGGCACACACTGCAAGATGCTTGAAGTCCAGTGTGAAGTTTCCACAGTTTGTGTTGATTTGGGGAGCCATGTCTACCAGGAGATTTTGGAGCACTTCATGCTTCCTTCCGCAGACGAGCTTTATGGGGATTCTGACTTCATTTTCCAGCAGGACTTGGCACCTGCCCACACTGCCAAAAGTACCAAAACCTAGTTCAATGACCATGGGATTACTGTGCTTGATTGGCCAGCAAACTTGCCTGACATGAACCCCATAGAGAATCTATGGGGCATTGCCAAGAGAAATATGAGAGATATGAGACTGAACAATGCAGAAGGGCTGAAGGCCACTATTGAAGCATCCTGGTCTTCCATAACACCTCAGCAGTGCCACAGGCTGATAGCATCCATGCCACGCTGCATTGAGGCAGTAATTGATGCAAAAGGGGCCCAAACCAAGTAGTGAATACATATGCATGCTTATACTTTTCAGAGGTCCGATATTGTTCTATGTACAATCCTTGTTTTATTGATTTCATGTAATATTCTAAGTTTCTGAGATTGTGAATTTGGGGTTTTCATGAGCTGTAAGCCATAATCATCAAAATTATGACAAATCAAGGCTTGAACTATCTCGCTTTGCATGTAATGAGTCTATCTCATATATTAGTTTCACCTTTTAAGTTGCATTACTGAAATAAATGAACTTTTGCACGATATTCTAATTTTTCAAGTTTCACCTGTATTTCTTTTTTCAAACTGGTTGGGAGAACATTACTTTGGAGTGTTAATTTCATTTGTGTGGCAGACTATTAACATGTAATAATGTATTTTTAGAGAGGAAGAAGATGGAAAATAATGCTGTTCTTCTGGAATCCAAATCCTCACCAATCAACCTTCTGAATGAAATGCACCAGCTGCGTCTCCTAGGTCACCTTTGTGATGTCACCGTGAGCGTAGAATATCAAGGTGTCAGAGCAGAGTTTGTTGCTCACAAAGCTGTGCTGGCAGCCACAAGCAAGTTCTTTAAAGAGGTCTTTCTTAATGAAAAGGGCATGGATGGACCAAGAACCAATGTCTTACTGAATGAAGTCCAGGTAGCTGACTTTGCGTCTTTTCTGGAGTTTGTTTATACTGCCCGGGTAGAGGTAGAAGAAGACCGGGTACAGCGCATGCTGGAAGTGGCTGAGAAACTGAAATGTTTAGATTTGTCAGAGACCTGCTTTCAGTTAAAAAAACAAATGCTTGAATCGGTATTGCTGGAGTTGCAAAATTTTTCTGAGTCACAGGATACCGATGACGATGGCAAGGCCCATCCTGGCACTTTAACTGAGCCCAAAACTATCACTGAACCACAAGGGGACAATGTGGATTATTTTGCAAGTTCTGCCCTCAGAAGACCCAGGACTGGACCGGACCTCGAGTCCACCACCCTGAAATTAAAGGAAAAATTGGACAAAAAAAGAGAAGCCCTGAAGGCCCCCTGTGCCAAAATCAGGCGGGCGAGTGGCAGGTTGGCTGGCAGAAAAGTCTTTGTGGAGATACCCAAGAAGAAGTACACAAGGCGCCTGCGAGAGCAACAGAAGTTTGCTGAAGCTGTTGTGGAGGAGAGCCGGCTTTTCAAAGACCAGGGCTCCCGTGAAAAGGGCGGGGAGGAGGAGGAAGAAGAGAAAGATCAAGCGATGAATAGCGTGAAGCTAGAGGAGAAAGGGTCTGATGGTGCTGAGGACCAGCAGGAAGAAAACCTGACTAAACTAGAGGCGGATAAAAAGAACCGCAATGGCAACTTTACTTGCGGTACTTGTGAGCGGGAATTCCTCTACGAGAAGAGCTTTCTGAAACACATCAAGCAGAGCCATGGCATCGCAGCCGAAATCATTTACCGTTGCGAAACCTGCGGCCAGACTTTTGCCAACCGGTGCAACCTCAAAAGCCACCAGCGCCACGTCCACAGCAGCGAGCGCCACTTCCCATGTGAGCTCTGTGGTAAGAAGTTCAAGCGCAAGAAGGACGTCAAGCGGCACATTCTGCAGGTTCATGAGGGTGGTGGGGAGCGTCATCACTGCCTCCAGTGTGGAAAGGGTTTGAGCTCCAAAACGGCCCTGAGGCTTCATGAAAGGACACACACAGGCGACAAGCCTTATGGGTGCACAGAGTGTGAGGCTAAGTTTTCTCAGCCTTCGGCACTTAAAACACACAAGAGGTATGAACAGATGGGACGGGCCTTGTAAGCTAATTCTCCGGGCAAAAAGCTAATGCCCTCCCTGAGGCAGCTTCTTCCTGGGCAAAAAAGTAATGAATAGGTTGGAGCTCCTCTCTGGCGGGTTCAGTAATAGGGTTTTTTTCCTTTGAAACAGCAGATCGCGGCCATAATCTAAAATGCTCCTGAGCCACCATAACATACGTTGGAATAAATGTAAACCTTAACTAAAGAACGGAGAACATTTAGAGTCCTGATTATTAACATGCTCGTGTTGTGGGAATGACAACAATATTCCAGTCACAGACTGACTTGGGTAAAGTACAATGCTGTGTAAAAGTTAAGAAGGAGAATTGTAGCAGGTTGCCACATGTTGGAAAGCCAGTTCATACAATTAAACCTTGTCTAGGTAATATTTGAAATACTGTCAGGAGGGTTACAGGGGTATTTATTCTCAAAAAGCCTTCTCATTCTGGTGTTCTCCAGATGGGCTGGCTGGAACTGCCAGAACTACAATTCCTTCACCCTCTCGTTTGACAATGAGTTTGGATATAATCAGTGCTGTTGGCAGTCAGTTTTCCATATTAAACATTCAGAGAGCAGCCTTTCTTTAGTTGGCTGTATCCCAAGCAGATACATTGTCTCAGTGGGTCCTGATTGAACATTTCTAATTACTTTTGGCTAGATTTCTTTTCTTCTGAAAAGAAACTAGAGTATGTTTCTAATATTACTTAGAGTAGAAATGATATTTCTTTGGTAAAGACAAGGAATTGGATTGGTCTTTAAGAAAGATATTTCTGCCTGTGCTTGGCTGTATAGTCCTTTTCAGTCATAGCCGGGCAAATAAAATAATACATGTAAGGGATATGCAAAACTTTCATCATGTTTGGAGGCTAAACTAAGCTTTCGTATAGCATGACATAAATGAACGTAGCCTTTTTGGCTAGTCGTAGTCTCTTGCTATCTCTGCATTGATTGAGGAGAATTTCAGAATCTGTTTAGTTTTGACTGACCCTGATTTATTGTTTTGCCTAAACTGGGAATTATGGGTGAAGTCTGATTTCAAAACAATTCCGCTTCATTGCTTACGAGTTAGACGAAAATAATCATAGTGCAACACGTTTGAATGAAATAGGCAGCTGTGCTTACCTAATGGAACAGTTAAAGACTGTGCAAGTAGAAAAGAGTCGGGTAGGGGTGTTGGCATGCTTAGGAGAAAGCTGTGTGTACTTAGCCAAGCAAGGATTTAGAATCATAGCTGAATGGCTTTTTCCATGGCTTCCTGGCTGGGATACTGTGACTAAGCACCTCCGCAAAGAAGTATGCCACTGACTTTCAAATCTAGGAATACAGGTAATTCTCGACTTAACCATTCATTTAGTGACTGTTCGAAGCTACAACTGCACTGAAAAAAAATGACTTACAATCATTTTTCATACATATGACCATTGTAGCATCCCCATGGTCATATGATCAAAATTTGTGCACTTAGCAACTGGCATTTATTTATAACGCAGTGTTTTGGGATCATGCGATCACCTTTTGCGACCTGACAAGCAAAATCAATAGGGAAGCCAGATTTATTTAAGAACTGTATTATTAACTCAACAACTGCAGTGATCCACTTAACAACTCTGGCAAGAAAGGTTGCAAAAGGGGACAAAACTCGCTTAACAACTCTCTTGCTTAGCAACAGAAATTTTGGGCTCAATTGTGGTCGTAAGTCGAGGACTACCTGTACATAGAAGGTGAGAACAAGGCAGATCTACTTTGTAACCTAAAGGGCAACTATGAGTTCAGCCCCTATAATGTTGAGCTACAACTTCCATGATCCCCCCAGGCGATATAACTGACATCCATGCTGATTAAGAATCTGGAAGGCATAGAATTGGAGAAAGCTACTTCAGGATTTGTTGTTTTGATACTTCCTGTTGTGCAGCAGCAGGCAAACTGCTGCTGATCCTAGCCTGTGAATCATCTCTGAGATAAGATTCTGCTTATTCTTGGAAATAGAGAAGAAGTTTGGATATACAAGGGTTGAATGAAAAATAAGCGGCTCCATAAATTTTAGTTTAAATGGGAATATTTTAATAAATGAAACAGGGAAATCATCCTTGGAATGACCTCTACTTACTTCTGCACATAATCACTAGCATTTACTATACACTGTTGCCAATGATGGACAAGCTTCTTAAAATGGTCCCAAAAACAGTGTCTTTGGCCTAGTCCTAATAGTCTTTCTCACTTCTTCATCTTAGTTAGAGAGATGCCTATGAAGGTATTCTTTCGATTGTGGGAAAAGGTTGCATGGTTCCAAGTCTGGACTATATTGCAGATGGGCTAATACAGTGAGATCAAGCTTTCCCATTGTCTCTTGGGTGGCCCATAGATGAGGCCTAGGGGTTGACAACTACAGAGTTGCATTCATATCTCTGTGCTTCCAAATTCTGTTTAATCATTTTTCCCCCCTGGGCATTTTGAGCTGATACTGGTGCTAGGTTCAAGGAAATCCACATAAATAATACCACACAAGTAGACTAAAAAGCGGTAACTATGCTTTCCTGACAAAGCCTGTGTTTTGAATTTTTTTTTCCCAAGGTGAAGTTTTTTAATGATATTCTGTGCACCGATGTTTCATTTCTGCATCTCATTGACAAGCCCATGTTTCATGGACGCGCATAACGCTGTGAAGAAATTTTCACCTTATCTTTATTCTTAACAATATGACAATGATTGCTGGCAAATTTCAACCCTTGAAAGCTTTTGTCTTTGCTATCAGTATGAAAGGAACACAACTTGCATGTAAAGTGGGTCACATTACTGATATATTGAAGTATATCAGTATGTGACTGACCCACACATTCCTGTTACAATGCTATGGTTGTGTCCCTTTGACTGATTCACCAATTCTCTTTGATCAGTTTATCAACATTTCTCACGTGAGGCTGGCTAGTTGCTGTCATAGGTTTTCTACGGTACTTTGTTCTTGATTATACAAATCAGCCTTTCCCATCTGTACCTTTTTTGGCTTAGTGATGCAGAGCAGGTATATCAAGGCAACAATCTATATTTGTTGTGAATTTCAGTTGGAGGGATTCCTTTGGCAATCAAAACTTAAAGCGCAATCTCAGCAGGCTTCCATTTTAACAAAATGGAAAAAAAATATGCTGAAGGAAATATCTAACATCTCATACATCAGTATTATTGCCATCTTTTAACTTATGGAACATCGGAAACCTTGCTTTTCATTCAACCCTTATAATATAGGAGAGAAAATTGAGAATTTAATGGGGTTTGGATATGTCACCTCTATTCCTAAAGCAGATATCTGTGGTGAAATCTGATTACAAAGTTATAGGGACATTTTGGTCCTTCATACTTCTTGATTCAGGAATAATCGTTATTTTAGGGACAGAGTATAAAATACTACCTGGACTCAGAGAGGAAATGACCTATAATCCACATGTATACTGTGTTTCCCCAAAAATAAGTCTTACATTTTTTTGAACTCTGAAATAAGTGCTTGGCCTTACTGCCATGCGCTCAAAAGCCCGATTAGAAGACAGCTATGTACATACTACTTGTTGGATTGAGCATATCATGCACAAGTGGTGCGCTAGGTATTACATTTCCCAGTCTGTATTAGAGATCCCCATTCTGGACTGGAAATCTTAAAAGAGTCATCCTAGTAAATGCCATTGATTGCTATCCACTGACTTACGTCTCAGTGATGCTGAGGAGCAAATATAATACATGTCTTGATTTGTGTTATTCTTTTCTTATTACAGAATCCACACAGGTGAAAAACCATTTGTTTGTAATGATTGTGGAGCACGATTTACACAAAATCACATGCTTATATACCATAAAAGATGCCATACAGGTAGTAGAATAATACTGCATTTTTACACTCCAGTTTTTTTTTTAATTTAGTGACCGATATGTGCAATATATAATATGTTTTGATGCATGTTATTACTATATGCAGCTGATGGGGATTAAGGTTAATGTTCTTGAAGATCAATGGCTATCAAATTTTATTCTTTGTCAATTTAAAATTATTATCTGGTCCTCATTAGTTTAGAAAAATTGTTGTATATCTTTACTCTGGATAGTCCAGTCAGTTTTCCAGAATTATATGGCTCACAGCTATTATTGAAATCAATAGAAATTCAGTTTTCCACTTTCAAAAAACCGATCAAATGATAAGAATAGGTTGTTATTATATCTTGTTAAATGTTATGATTTGTTATTTAGAGATATTCCTGTTAGCAGTATCACCATACCATGAAGTAATTATAGTAGCCAATAAGCCGATATCTTTGGGTCACATAAAGTGTTGTCCCATTGTTAACTGAATCCTAGTTCACTCAGGTAACCCAGTTGGATAGATGTTTTTTTTACCTGAAACCATTAAAATCATATGGACAGGTTTCTAAATTATGCTAGCATAAACCATAGTTGGCTAGTTCGTAGTTCATTGTATGATGTGAAAACAGCCTTATTGTCTACGTTAGTAGCATTAATGAGATTCTGCTAAACCAGCAAGACCAGGATAAATTCCTTTTTTTTTACATTAAAACAATGTACAGAAAAATAGGTGCTGTTGGAAATGCCACTATATATTATTGGGTTAAGAAGGGATATGTATTGGCAACCTTGCTATTCTTCATAACTCTGTAATCAAGCATATGTACAAACTGTATCTCCATTAGCTAACTGACAAGTTGGATCAAATATCCAATATTGCTGTGGTTTTATCTCAATCTCATGTTAATCTTAAATCCTACCGTCATTTTGAGTATGAGATAATAATAGGCTTTTTGTAGCCGCTATAAAAATCTAATGAATCTAATTACATGTCACTCTGAAGTAAGAACTGTTTTGCAAAATATTTTTTATTCCATACTTTTAAAAATGTTGACTATAATTTTTTTTCATTCATCCATCATTAATTATGGGATACACGGCCATGTTAACTTTGTAGAGATGTCAGTATAAAATACTCAAGGAGAACTTGGTTTGCTATAACTATTCTATAAGTATAACAGACAAAGCAGAAGTGGATGGCCTTGTGTGTAAACCCATGTTCATGTGTGTGGGTTGAACTTGGCATCAGCAAAAAATAGTCTTTCTGCTTTTTTTCTTCCAATTCCTTTCTGCTCTAGGAGAGCGACCTTTCATGTGTGAGACATGTGGGAAGAGCTTTGCTTCCAAGGAGTATTTGAAACACCATAATCGAATCCACACTGGATCTAAGCCCTTTAAATGTGAAGTTTGCTTTAGGACATTTGCGCAGAGGAATTCACTCTATCAGCACATCAAAGTTCATACAGGTAGGAAGCTACAAAAACAATTTAAGAAAACATTTGGCTTTAAAACTTTTTTTTTTGAAAATTTAAGAGTGTTCTCTGAGTTTTCTTGCTAGCTGATGCTAATCCTCTTGTAGCCCTTAGTTTTGTCAGCTGATGGTAGAAATTTACAATTTCCAGGTTTCCATAGTGCTATCTGCCAGATCAACAGATTGACCTGTGTTTCAGCCTGAATACACTACTATACTGAATTATACCATATTGTCTTGGGTTTTTGCCCAGCCAATTCACAGTGATTTGTAAATCATAATTTGTGGCTTTATGAATCAGACTGCTGTAATCTCTTACTTAAAACAAACTGTATCTGAGTTCAAATTGATTGTTAGAAACGATTATTTCAAATGTAATATTTAAGATTGTTTGAATCTGACATACATTATCTAGAAACATACACTATCTTCAGTAGCTTGAGATTCCAGGTCTCGTATTTTTGACTGTTTTCTTGGGGTATTGTTAGTTAGTTTTAGAACTTATGTAAAGAACATGTTTAGGTTATTTATGCAGAAATATTGAAAATTCAAATGGTTTTGCAAACTTTTAAGCAACACTGTAAATATTTCTTCCCAATGTCTTTGAATCTAATTTTTATACTTTGAACTCGTCAGAAAATAATAGGTCTTCCCTTGTCTTGTTTTCCTCTACTTGATTGCTTTTGACTGAACTTCCTGTCCCTAAAAGTAAAATTTGTCTGCTTTTGTTTACTTCTTTAGTTTTTTAATATGTGCATCTATAAACCTGTTTCTTTGCTTATGATCTTCATGGATTCCTGCTACTTTTTATAGCTTTAACAATTTGGGGTTGTTAGTGTTGTGTTTGCTTACCTGCAAATTCTCCCAATTCCTGTTTAGCTTTCATATATTATTCCCTAAAATTCTGTTCTTCAGACCTTTAGGCATTTTCCTCTTTAAAGTATATAACAATCTATTTCATTGCATTCTAACTGCATTACCAGCTAATATTCTTTGCATCTTTTGAAAAGAATCTCCAGATTAAACTTCAAGAGATTAGGCCTATTCTTTTTCTATAATTGCCAGTTGGTAACACTTTGTTTTTGCTTTTAATTGGAGGTGTAAATATGCTGAGTAGCACAGCAACCTCAGCAAGGTGGCAGTGTAGCCAAGGCTTTCAGTCAGGTTATGCCTGCATTTCATTAGCAAAACTTCCCCTGATTTCTGTAGGTGTTTTATCTTACAGGTGAGCGTCCATACTGCTGTGATCAGTGTGGCAAACAGTTTACTCAACTCAATGCACTGCAACGTCATCATCGGATCCACACAGGAGAAAAGCCATTCATGTGCAATGCCTGTGGGCGGACATTTACGGACAAGTCTACTCTTCGGCGTCACACCTCAGTAAGGGAAAACGGGCACTTCTGTGAAAATCGCTTTTTGTGTACTTCCAGTTACATGTTACTGTTGCATTAAAGGATAGGAAAGGTTACCTTGTATGGATCCCACAATATGATATATATGGTTGCCTTGGATAATGAGATTAGAGTAAGAACTTTTCATGGATGAGCAGTTTATGCAGATTAAAAAAAAATAGGAACCTTTCATATTAACAGAGGGTATTTCCATTCCTTTGGATGAAATACCTTCCTTATTGCTGAATTGTTGGGTTCCTGATTGGTGACATCTGCCAAAGCGGGGTTTTCAGAATTACAGTGACAATTTTGATTTTTGTTTTGAAAATCCACAAAAAGTCATCCCAACACAATTACGAAATGTGATAGAGAATTTCAAATACAGAGCCTGATCTTTGCCATCAAAAAGCCCACAAGCTTTTCCTGGAAGGAGAAAACAATTTACACGTAAATGAATGCACAAACAAGTTTTAATACTTGAGATTATTTTTAGCTTGCTTGTAATGTTTTACACCTTCCCTTCACTTGGGAAAAATGTGTCCCACTTCTTACTATCTCAACATTTTAATTGCCACTGTTCTCTGAATTTTAAATTTTCTTTAGTGTAGTCTTTATTACTTGAATATAAATCCATTCTCCAAAATATTCTGCTGTATTTCGGGGATGAAAAAAAAAGTGCTAGGTTAGCTATTATTTAACTAAGAATCTCCTCCATACTGTATCAAGAGTTTAAAGCTCTGTGCATGGGATTTGTTTGTTAGAGTTTCAGGCTATAGAAAGTGCTGTAGAATCCAGTGGGTACTAATGAGTGATTTAGTATGGGTTATCTTTTTCTTTAATAGATTCATGATAAGAACACACCCTGGAAGTCTTTCCTTGTAGTTGTTGAAGGTGCTTCTAAGAATGACGAGGATCATAAGACTGAGCTTCCTGATGAGGAATATGATGGACCTCGTCCCAAGTTATCAGAAAAGCTGCTGTCATTCTCTGAAAATGGGCACTATCAAAGTTTGACGGCTGTTCAAGAAAGCATGGCTGCTGGGCATGAAAATGGATCTTCCTCTGTAACAGACTGTAAATTGAGGCCTGTAGCGGGGTCCCAAGAAGCCCCTATAGCTACAGCTTTGCATGATCTGACAGTGGTGCACACCCAGACAGACTCACTTCAACCGCCTCTTCACAACTTGGTGAACATGGAATAGGTCCATCAGTTGAGTGGAGAAGTTCAACAAGGGAAAAGTTACTTTATATTGTGTAGAACTCTAAAACAGTAAAAAGGTACTGTTAAGAGTCTTGTGTTCTACCCAAATTAGTTGAATTCAAATGGATGAAGTCAATACTTAACCCATTTGTCAAAGAGAAAAGTGCTCTTTCATGTTTTATCTGCATAATGTAAAGTAGGGTCCAGATCACAGTCACTATAAAAAGAAATGGAGGTTCTGTTTGAGTCCAGATTTTTCTTTTCTTCTTGGCATTATATCCTGTTAGTTTCCTTTTTTAAAAAATATCTTGTTTAACATTGTTTTCATATTGTATGCAAAAGAATGTGAAATACTGTACCACAATTTCTCTCTGGGCCCAATACTTTATGCAGTGTAATTTTTCAAAGAAATCTCAGATGGTAGGAAATATCTAACACTGTTTTTGTAAACTGCAGAACTGCTCTTCTGACGAAATTCAGGAAAATCAATATTTAAATCCAATTGTGTCCCTTGGCTGTTGCAATTGAAGTCCTGGGTTTCTCTTCCCTCATGTAACCCTTTTGCAGCTGTCAAAAATCTGCAGCCAATGCTTTGGATAGTCTCCGGAATTGATGTGTACAATCACCACAGAGGGAGAGAGAGGGAAAACCACTGCTCCTACAATTTGGATGTTGACTTAGCTTTGTAAAAGGAATGGAGATTACATTAAAATAATGTAATCAATATGACAGACTACGTCTTGGGGGGAAAAACATGGAAACAGATTTTTTAAAAAAAAATATTGCAGAAGCTTTGTTCTAGAACCAACTTCCCTCCTAGGTAAGCCTGTTAGCTCTCTCTTTCTTCAGTCCCTACTGATCTGTCCATATGATAGTGATGTCTACTACAGAGGTAAGGAACTGAGAGTTTTCCAGATAATGCTAAATTACCGATCAGTGCCAACCAGCATTCGTATTAATGAGACTAACTGAGAATTGTTATCTAACAACATCGAGATTTATAGGTCCCCAACCTGTTTTATAAATTCATCATCTTATTGCATCCACCTAGGTATCTTCTCAGTCCTGCACATTCTTTGCCCAGAATCTCTTTTTAGAAGGTACTGCACATGGTTCTTGGTTCCCCCATTTCCTGCCCCCCCCGAAGTTATTTCCCAGTTGCTGCTGTATTCTACTTAACTGGTATTTGCATATGGAGAAGAGTGTTTTATATCTTGAAGAATTTCATGGGCAGGGTTCTTATAGAACAGATTGCTCCAAGATATTAAAAATGGTGGGGGGGGGCGTTTTCCCAAAGATGGTACATCTTGTTGTAGATAATTTATTGTAAATTACCTTGCTTTGCCCCATTATATTAATATTCTGAATTAAGAAAGTTAAAATCATCAGATTTCTGGCAGTGGTGCCTGAAATATTCTGGGTGTAGTTTTCCTACTTCGGATTTATGTTTGCATGAAACACTTCCATCTCTCATGGCAAATTAAGTTATAATCTGGGCTGAGATTCTAAGCAATGCAAAACAGAAATTAAGATAGGAAGAACTATTTGCAAACTTGTAGATTTTTACAAATAGATTCACCCAATTATGTTTCAGTGCTCATAGCTCGGGAGACCATGCAGTGTAACCAAGATAAAATAGTTGCTCAAATGTGAAAGTAAGTTTCCTATATCACACAGGTTGCGGAGAGGAAAACTTTTAACTCAGAAAGCATCAGTAATGTGCCTTTTTACTTTTAAAATCAGGAAATAAGTGCCAAAACCTATGTGAATCTGAAATTCCACCTACCATATGTCCTGAATTTGCTAGTATTCTGGGTTTTAATTTTTATATTCAGAAACCATCCTTAGTATTATTTAAGACTTTAAAAAATCACCAACACGTTAAATGTTTCTTTCCAAATCACGTATATTGTGGTGTTCGTGATGTTTTTCTACTTTGGGGAACTAAGGTGTAAGTTAAAGCGTTGTAGTTTCTGTCATTCCGTGTGCACTCCCAAATTTTCTTTGGAAGGTTGTGGGAACCTTAAAGATGCAGCATCTTTAAGAGAGCTACAAAATGCAGAAAACAACAAAGTAGGGGGGAAATCCCATTTCAAAAGTGGAAATCTCACATGATATTGAATATCAATCTTTTAAGGCATTTTTTAAATATTCTGCCCCTTTCAGAAATTAGTGCAACTAGTGATGTGTGTTGGGCCCTGCACTCTTTATGACAAAAAAATGTGGTAAATTTGAGAGAGGCACAATTGTTTTGTCTTAAGGGACAGGATTTTCACAGAAGTAATCTTGGCATGCAAGATATTTTCCTCAAGGCATTTGTGAATTCAGAGAATATGCAAGCTGCTTTTACTCGGTTACTTTTCAAAGTCAAAGGTTTATTCGCGCATTGGATCCAATTTGGGATATTGGTTGTATCCTTCAGTAAAGTTTTGGATTCATTCAGTTGTGTATCCTCAAAATTTCCTCTTTCTTTACATCAAATTCAAAATCACTTTGTATAGGGGAGGAATAATTTAGGCCAACTTTGCTATATTAGCTTTTCAAATTTTTGCCCTAATATTTTCTTTGTCCAGAAGGAAAAGCAATAAAAGGTTCCTATATATAATTTTTTAAAGGTAAACTCTGTAGTAAGAGCTTTATGTCATTTCTTCTGTTTTTATTTAATCTGGTAAAATGAATGTTTTTAGAAATACTATCCAGGGGTTATATTTACATATTTATTTTGTATACCATGTGCTCCTTTTGACTTGCATTTTAATGACCAGTTGCAATACATTTGTAGGGTATATTTCAACCTTAAGTACCAATAGATAGGGATCATTATTTTATACTGTATAAATATGTGAAAGTAGATGGACTTAAATAAATTGATTGGCCTTATTAAAAAAAATTAAAGAATGCCATATTTTTTGCAAGTTACTTATTTAGAGAAAGAGTTTACATTTCTTGGAAAATATCGCGATCCAGAAGGCTGAGTAATGTGTAAATGTAATTTACATGCAGTGTTAGCATTCATGTTTGTGTTCAAAAGTAATAGAACTGCTCTCTACTAAAGGATGTTTTCACAGCATGCTAAGCCATAATGTGGTTTCTCTGGCGTGAATTCAGCCATTACAGAAGGATCTGTAAGCCACTTAGGTCTTAAAGCAAAACCAGCCATTGTGTTGCAATGTACAGCTACACTGGAGAATTTTTAGTTTGTTAAAATTAGAAAGGAACATAAGGGACCTGGTCCTACCTGCTAATTACTAATTTCTGTGCTGAAGTGTTGAAATGACATCTGTTCACATTGGTGTGCTATTTCATGCTAAATTAAGATCAGTTTCAGCAAAGATAATTGAATAAACCACATTTGGTTGGATTTAGAATACTTCGAGGCTGTTCATGCTTAGTTTGCTTACTCATGGTTACTGATTAAACTGATTCATACAGTCCACTAAGCCAAAAGGTGCTACGATTAAAACCCATTACATAACTCTATTAGTAAAGGCTTTTTCATTAACTCGAAATCTGCAAATTTTGTGAAGAGAGAAAATGCAATTACAACTCTTGAGTGTTTTATGTTGAAATAATTCAGAAGTAAATCCTTTTTGGGGTCATAAATCATTCCAGCTATTGAGTAATTTTTTTCTATTTACCAAAATAATATGCTAGGCTTGGAATTAAAGGACATAATGTGATATGGGGGTCACTTGGCATCTGCAGGAAATACCTTAAACCAAACACATTTTTTTTCTTAAGTTCATGTATCATCTGCAAAGGGCAGTCACATGATTCTGGAGAAAATCCTGGTTGTATTAAGTTTTTGGGATATATACTATGTGCATGCTCCCAATTCCGTTTTGGCCTTCAGATCTGAATCTCTGCACAACTCTGAAAATTATTTCTAGTTGTACTACTAACAATATTGTACCAGCCTGACAAATCTATGTAGAGGAAAAAGTACAGGACTAGTAAAAACACACTTTGTCTTCACGGTGGGTAATAAACAAGTTTAATGACGCTGCCAACAATAAGCAATACAAACAGATGAAAACTTCGGTATATTGAATTACAGCTCCTTCAATTAAAGATGATGCCAAGAACTCAGTTGGTTGCAACCTTACAGCTGCTTCAGAGAGTATTTTCCAGCTTTTAAGAGAAAAATCCAAGAGAATTGACCAAGTGGTGCCACTTCTATACCTCATGTTACAAACGACCGATAATGAATTTGCTGTGTGTGCATCCAGGAAAATTTCACAGATTTCTAAACTATATTACGTATGTTGTGACCGTAGTCTGTCAGTGACTGAATATAAGCATGTCTACAGTATCTCTTCAACACTTAAATATTTCACAACATGGTGGATTTTTATTTGAAATATTTCCAAAGCTTACCAGGTGATGCTTTTTGTTGAAACCTAAAGCGATGGTTCTAAATACTGCTAACATTGGCTCATGTCTTAATCCTGGCACACCAAACATACGCATGCATCAAACAACTGTCTTTAGCTTAAAGAAATGGCATTTGTTGTTTGGGACGAGCAACTCGGCCACGTATACACAAACACTCGGAACAAGTGAGTGGCACCACAAAGTGAGTTGTGCTGGTGTTAACATTCTGGTGAAAAAAAGTTCACACTGCACAGTGTGGGGAAATTCTGTTCGGTACACTGGAGAATAATCCAAACTTGATTTTGTGTCCATATTGAGCTTAGGAAACCAGAGCCATTTATTCCAAAAAAAAAATGCCCTGCAGAACTCAAAGAGGCTCTTTTGCTTTCGAGTAAACATTTTCAGTTGATGAAATGACATAAAATGTAATTTTGTGTTAAGACTGGGACAGTCCAACATGCCCAATGATAAAGTTCCAACAAGATAGAAATAAATGGCAGATGCATTTGCATCTCTCTCTCGAGCTCCATTTTCATTGGCAGAGGGTTGCAGGAGACCGTGGCAGCCAAAAATGGAGCTTGGGAGCCCGTTTTCGCTGGCAGAAGCAGCGCAGGCCAGTCCTTTGCTGTTTCCAGGATAGCCCCATGGGCCAGATGTAAGTGTCCCACGGGCCAGATCCGGCCCTCAGGCCTTGAGTTTGATACCCGTTTTAGACCTTTCCATCGTAAGGGATTTCCAACACTGGAAACCACCAACCACAGATAGTGATAAGGAGAGAAGGAAGAAGAGCCTAAAACTGCATTTGCTTTCCAAGGCCAGCGTTGTTCTTCTGACCTTGGGAAGCAAACTTCAGCCCCTTCTACAGCTCTGGGATCCTTCATGCCTGAGAAGACTGCCTAATGAACTATTTGAACAAAAGCACATGAATGAATTTGAACATAGTGAACAGAAAAGCAGTAGTAACAAAAAGCGTTACAAATAATTTTCAGGGATACCAATAAAGTTGAGCACTGAACACCTCCATGATTCATTTGGAAAGAAATAGGAAATAATTTCCTATTCCTTTTTCCTGGGTTTCTTCCCAAGCTAGTTTATAACTGTGATCTCCCTTCTAAGCACTAAGCAGCTCTGACACTGTTTAGATCTTTCATATCGGGCAAAATTGGCTGGGCATAGCCACCTTCTATTTACAGGTAAACCATTATGCTGCAGCTACCAAAAAAAAATCCAACATAGTCCTAAACTGCATTAACAGAGATATAGAATCAAAGATTATGTGAAGTGTTAATACCACTTCATAATACCTTGACAAGATCACACTTGGAATATTGTATCCAGTTTTGGTCGCCATACTATAAAAAAGTTGTTGAGATCTACAAAGACTAGAGAGAAGAGCAACAAAGATGATTAGGGGGCTGGAGGCTGAAACGTATGAAGAACGATTGCAGGAATTTGATATATCTAATTTAATGAAAATGATAGTTCTAATATCTAAGAGGATGCCACAAAGAAGTGGGGGTCAACCTATTCTCCAAAGCACCTGAGAGCAGGACAAGAAGCAGTGGATGAAGCTAATCAAGGAGAGAACAAACCTAGAACTAAGGAGAAATTTTCTGACAGAACAATTAATCAGTGGAACGACTTGCCTCCAGAAGTTGTGGGTGCTCCATCACTGGAAGTTTTTTAGAAGAGATTGGACAGCCAATTGTCTGAAATGGTATAGGGTCTCCTGTTTGAGCAGGGGGTTGAACTAGATCTCCAAAGTCCCTTCCAACTCTGTTATAGCTTAAATAATACATATGTTTGTATGTCAAGTATAAAATTAAAAAAAGAAGAAGCTATAGGTCAATCTTCCTTCTCCTACTACAATGCTAGGGAGCACATTTTTAGATCCAGAATCCTCTTTAGATCCAGACTCACTTCATTTGAGTGGGTTGCAGCGGACTAAGCCCTAAGATAAACCTGTATGGCACTCATATCATAAATATATGTCTTATCTTCCACATCTATTATCCACTGGCTCCTCTGTTCCTTCTATCATCTATACTTCACTGCCAATGCCATCCAAGAAATACTCTCCTAGCCAAAAGTATAAGGTGAATGGAAGTTAAGGGTACAAATATTGTTAAAGCTGAAGGTAGAGCAGCTTGTTACTGTTTTTTTAACAATGCTGAGGAGCAGCAACAACATAAGAAAGCCAATGATAAGAACAGGGATATGCTTATTCTGTCCTATAGGACCACAGTATAGATTTCTTCAGATGACTGTTACCTGCAGAGCTGAGAATGACTTTCTTCTTTCTTTCTTTCTTTCTTTCTTTCTTTCTTTCTTTCTTTCTTTCTTTCTTTCTTTCTCTTCCTTTCTTTCTTTCTCTTCCTTTCTTTCCTCTTTCTCTCTTTCCTTTCTGTCTCTCTCTCATACACCCACACACACATACACACACACACACACACACACACACACACACACAGAGTCTTTATAAAATACATGACAACCTAGGTCAAAGGTCTGATAAAGCAGAAAAGGAGAAGGTAGGTAGATAGAATGACCTCTATGTCTTTATATTTTTAGAGTGAAGCAAAAAGCAAAACTCAAGACCGGAGGAGAGAAAAAATATCTCTAGACTGTTGTGCTGTGATGATTTTCCCTTTGAGGGAATCTGTATGTAAAGGAGTGTCAACACGTATGGCCTTCTCATCTGCTGAAGTTGTCAGCGTTATCATACCAAATATCCATCACTTCATTCTGTGTGGACCAGACATGAGAAAAACAATTTGGACAAACAATTTGTTTCCTATACTTCTTCACTGTTACTTATTTCAGATCCAGATTATTCTGTAGTTTCACATACCTACTGAATACATATCTACCCATGCACACTGTGTAGATAAAAATGGTAGATAAAAATGGCGGGTTTTTTACCAGCAGCTACTGAAACAATCACATATAGATTCATATTGACAGAAAGTGAACAGTATAAATACTATCTGATCCAACAATTCCCTGTGTCATTTATCACAAATAAAAAATACACTCTCATAGATTAAAGGTTTAGAGGGGAGAGGAATGAGCGTTTGGGGGAGGGGAGGAATCTTTTCATTTTTCTTTTCAGTTCAACTGGAATTATATAATTTCAGTTTCCAGAACATATATTCACATGCACCCTGATCAAAATTTTTGCAGCTCCAAAAGAGAATGGGCTACAACTGATTAATTCACATAAATTTCAATCTAATCTCTTGTTTATTACAGGTGGTGGATCATATTGTCCCAGATCTTCTGATCTGGTTTCAAGAACTCTGCCATCCTCACCCGCCTCAAGTAATGATAACTATAACACGCAATAATCTTTTCTGATGCATTCTTGTAATCAAAATAAACACAAGGTTATAATTTGAACATTGTTGAGGATACTCTCTAGAAATCAAGTTGTCTTTATAGTGCAACCCAAAGCATCTTTGCTCAAAATGGGACTTACAGGGCTAACTCCAGTCCCATTGTGAAAGTCTACTTCAGACAGTGGAACAAATTGGGCAAATTGGAGCCCAGTCACTTTGTGACTCCCTGTTGGTGCAGTCCTCTCACCACACTTAAAACAGAGGTCTTCTGCTCCAGCTGATTACTGTTCAAACATTGCCTCTGAAAGATCCTCCAGATCAGAGCACTGAGTGGGCTACAATTGTTGCTGCTGTGGGCAGATGAGGCAGCCCTATAATATGTCATTTTGAGGATTCCCTCAATGACACATTCTGTCACATAATTCTGATGACCAGGAAATGTCTAGGGGAAGAGGAGTTAGGTGACCACCAGTGAAGGCATTTGCAGAAGTGGGAGAAAGGGGCTAGAAATGGATCCCTTGAGGCCACCCTTTGGGTCTTATTCTTAATTATGAAACATCACTGAAGCTTCACACAATCTTGTTTCCACTGAATCATGCTTGGGATTGCACTGCAAGGATAACTTGTATTTTGGTTACCATCTCAGTGCTATTCAGTGTTGTGACTCATTGTGTTATACCTGTGGTAGTGCAAATCACATGTGAACAACGTAATATTGGTTAATATTTTAAAATATACAATAAGCGGTGTCCTTTTGTGATGATCCTGTAATAAATAATGTTGAAATAACACTATTTCTAGGACAAGAGGTATGGAGTCCCATATCATGAGAATATAATTTAGTATCAGCAGACTGACTGGTTTGAATATGGCTTCATGAGAACTTATTTCAGAGTTAACTTACACAATCCTATGCTCATTTATGAGGAAGGTCCATGAATTTAGTGGGACTTGCCTTTCTGAGTAAACATGCATAGGATCAATCCAAAAGCTCTCCCTTCAGAAATGAAAAACAATATAAATTCATGTTCACAGTTACAATGAATGAGCCACAACAGGATATTAAACAAGACACCAGTCAATTAAGCAGAAAGCATTGATCATATATTCCATAATGATCCTTGGCCATGACACAGGGTATTTCAACAGACAAGTCACAATACCACACGCTGCACAGAATGTTCACTTTAGATCCCCTTCAGTTTCTCCTTGAATTGACTTTTTAATGCGGAGTAACATGGTTGTGAGCCATTGATCCAAGCGGGATATTGAATCAAATTCTTTAATCTAGTTAGAGGTAAATGATCAGGTGAGGTAGTGTCAGCACAGAATTCACATTTTCTTTTCTTTTTATGCGATTTTAAGAACTTTGCCCAAGAGGAAAACTATAAATATACGACCATCGTTCAGTTACCCAAAATTAGAAGCAAGCAGAAAAGAATAACTGTGCATATTGCAAAACCATTTTCAACACCACCAACCCACTGATTTGAGCAGCTTTAAGAATCTGGGGTGAGAAAAACTGCCAAGTGAGTCAAGTTTTTCAGCTTCCTTTTTACCTCCCCCTTGGAAGAATAATTTCCTACTGAAGGAGGAGTGAGACTGCATTACACCTGTTCTTATGACCATCTAGAATACAAAGCACCCAAGAAGAATAATGGGCTATTTGAGGAAGAACAGAGTTAGTTTTCCAGATTTCTCCTCTCAGCCACCAGCAGGCTGACAAATACCACTGCAGACTAACTGCACGCTTCCATATAAGGCTGTTTCCCTTTGAGGCTATAAGTGAATGATGCTTGATTCCTGGCAATCATTCACACACAATCCCAAGTTCTTCTCCCCATTCGACCCTAAATAGCCCAGAAATTAATAACTAGAGAGTATACATGTCCCACTGAGAAAAGATAGCGGAGTATTTTGACACAATGAATTTTCCATAAAATAAGGCAGCAATTGGAAATGGATCTCCCAACATGCCCGGCCCTACTTTAGCACTGATACCATTTATTTAATTGATTAAGAAATTTTAAATTTAATTTATTCAGAAAATTTAAATACCAAGGCAAAGTATGATGGTATCATCATCAAAATATTGCACATAATCCTCTCACTCCAAGTTCTACAAGTCAAATTGAGTTAGATTCAAATCAAATTAGCTCCCTTGAAATCAGTGAAACGAGTTAGTTATAATTTCAAAGCCAACTGCTTTCAGTGGAAACTAAATTTTACTGAGGGTGCATCTGATACCCATTTAACTTAAGACCTGCTGAATTCCAACCAAATGTGCATCAGGTTGGACTGTAATTTGATGCCTCTGTTGCTTTATTGCAGCAGTTGCCTGGTTGTGGTTCAAAAATCCTCATGAGACAAAAAGTTAACATTTTTCTTATCTAAAACTCAGTTCAAATGTTTAATTAAAATAATAGATCTACTTACTGCTTCAGTGTATGCTTCGCAATTTTGTTCTTCATGAGCTTCCAGTAATTTCTAGCAAGACAATATAACAAGGTTACCAGCAAAAATGATCTTTTTACTACATTTTTTATGAAAGAACTCTATTTATATTCTTTAAAAGTAAAAAAAGACTGCATTATCTGAAGAGACATTTTATAAAATATCTAATTATTGGGAGCCTTCAACTAGAAAAAACCATTCATATCAAATTCTTCCCCCCCCCCCAGTCCTATTCAGACTATTGAATCTGATATCTTGCTTAAAGTGCTTGCAGTTATTCCCACATATATATTCAGAGATTGTGACCTCATAATGTTATAGTTATAGGCAGTGGAATGGGGAAGGCCACCCTGTTCTGAGATTCTAGCTGACTGTAGATTTCATTGTGATCAGAGAGAGAGCAAGATTCAGGCATGAAGGGAAGGCCCACAAAGTACCTTCATCACAATGAGGTCCCCACAGTAGATTTACAGATAAGCATTTACAGGTAAGATATGAGCAGCGCCAACCCAGACTTTTGAGAAAAGTATTCAAGAATTCTACTTGAGGACAATTCCACTACAGTATGCATTGATTCCATATCAATGAAAAAGGAAGAGGATGAAGCTTGGAAGGAGAAGCTGCCCCAGCATGGAAATGGCAAGAAGGGAAACACATTATTATTTTTCTATAAATACTTCTTCGGGTGCTCTCTTACTAGAGCAGGGATTATACAGTAGCCCAGTATATTAAAGTTCCTTTCATATAAGGAAAAGGAAATTAAACAAGAACAGAGTATAGCTTGGAAATTACAATAGACCAAAAGAGGTGAGGAACTTCAAATCATAGAATTGAAGAATTGGAGAACACTTAATACAATCTTTGGCTCATTATGAGAATCCATAATTACAGCATCCTTGACAGATGGTCATCCAGCCTGTTTCATCCCTCAAAGGGAAGGTTCAACAGCTTTAAGACAGCCTCTAATTTATAAAGACCTTTCTAAAACATAGCATTCATAATTGAACACAATATTCAGGATGTATCTGACCAACCCCAGAATAGAGCAGGACAATTTATTTTTATTTTGACACTATTGCTGATACAGCCTAAGCTTGCTTTTTTTTTAGCACTGATCTCACACCTTTGGTTCATGTTCAGCTTGTTACAAAGATACCTAGATATTTTTGACATGTTGTTCACTGCTATCTGTCAACTTCTCTATCTAGTAGTGTCTCTTAACCTACATTCATGCCAACGAACGCATAACATAGCCCTATGGTATGGTCTGTCTCTCTGCCTATCCATCCATCTAGCTATCTATATCTATCTATCATCTATTTATGTCTGTCTGTCTGTCTCTACCTAGCTACCTACCAGTATCTGTCTGTCTGTCTGTCTGTCTGTCTGTCTGTCTGTCTGTCTGTCTATCTATCTTCATCATCATCTACTTTATCTCACTTTTAACTCTTAAATTGCACTTCTTCTAACTTCTGGAAAATGAATTGGAGAGCAAGATCAATGAGGCATTATTGGCATTTTCTTGGATTGGCTGTTAGCTTTGCATAAATATCCATATATTTGAGGATTCTAATAATTATGATGCCTTTCTTCTCATAAGTATCTGTAAACTAATCCAGGAAGACATTTAGCAGATCTTCTGCAAGGATTGTCTATTAGTAATAACTCCCACCCTTCCTAACATCATTGGTGCTTCCCACCCATGAGTTTTCACAAAAATACTCTTGACTGGACCCTCAACATGAATCTCAATATATATATGGGCACTGTTTTCACATATGCACTTCTTCCCCCATTCTGTCTGGCCTATTCCTTTTGAATAGTTTTATCCTTCAATCCATGCATTTCATTTACAAGTCTTTAGCAGTGCTTCCTAAGTTATATTTGCCTTCCTGCATTCAAAATTTTAGTTCTTCCTGTTTCCCTATGCTATGCATTTATAGAACCACAAGGAATCCTTGGCGCACATGACTTGACTTTTCTGGAAGTTTTTTTAAGAAACATTTAAGACTGCCATTTGTTTGAATTGGTATAAGGTATAGGGCAGGGGTGAAATCCAGCAGGTTCTGACCGGTTCTGAAGAACCGGTAGCGGAATTTTTGAGCAGTTCAGAGAACCGGCAAGTACCACCTCTGGCTGGCCCCAGAGTGGGGTGGGAATGGGGATTTTGCAGTATCCTTCCCCCAGGAGTGGGGAGGGAATGGGGATTTTGCATACCTTTCTCCTGCCATGCCCACCAAGCCACAACCACAGAACCAATAGTAAAAAAATTTGGATTTCACCACTGGTATAGGGTCCCCTGCTTGGGTGGCGGGGTTGGATTGAGGAACCTCCGACATTCCTCCCAACTCTGATACTGTCCTCTTATTCTGTTATTCTTTCTATGATCATGTGAATCCAACCCATCAGGCCCAAATAAAGTTCTGAATCGTATAGGATCTCCTACCACAGGCAGAGGGTTAGACTAGAAGACCTCCAGGGTCCCTTCCAAACCCTTCTATTCTATGTTCTATATCCTGTCTTATTTTTATATGCTCATTATTAAGTGATTCTATCACTCCACCCTAACCACTCTTCCCAGTCCCAGCACTTCTAAACTGCAGCCCATCTCTAGTCAGAAGTCCCCTATTTCAGAAACGCAGTCCAGTGAATCCAAGTTGTTCATTTGAAGTATTCTTTCTTTGCTAGGAAAGAATGAAGCAAACACCAACTGTTCCTCCAACATAACTTTTCATAAATTAGTTCCTTGTAGTTTCTTCAAGCCTATGTAATGTATTCCCATGTGTATTACTAGGATGGGAAATTTGTTAGAGGAGCTAAAGAATCTTGGGAATCCTTCCATCATGTTCCAAAAGAAGAGCATTGAAAATAACCAGCTTCTTTATGTTTTATAAGATCTTTTAGTGAATGGTTCCATCCATTTGAAGAGTTCCAATGGAATAACGAGAGATGTTCTGCCTCCTGATTTGCAGGGATTTGAAATTATCCTGATGTCAGTCCTGGAGCCATTTTCCCCTGGCACCAGTGGTGAGTTTCAAATTTTTTTACTACTGGTTCTGAGGGTGTGGCTTGGTGGGTATGGCATGGCTTGGTGGGCATGGCAGGGGAAGGATACTCCATTCCCTCCCCAATCCAGGGGAAGGTTACTGCAAAATCCCCATTACCTCTTGATCAGCTGCGACTTGGGAGGCAGAGACTAGATGGGGGCGGGGCCAGTCAGAATTTTTACTACCGGTTCTCCGAACTACTCAAAATTTCCGCTACTGGTTTTCCAGAACTGGTCAGAACCTGCTGAAACCCACATCTCCCTGGCACCTTCAGAGCTGCCACAGTCGGGTTTCCCCAGATGTGCCAATATGATGTGCCTAATAAATCTATACTTTGAGGAATATGCCTGCCTTGGGAGTTTTGATTCCATTGGGTGTTACTTGGAACCCTGACACCTGAAACATCTTTCACATAGCTAATGTTTAAATCAGACCAAGAAATAACTTGTTACTTTCTAACATGTAAATTGAGATGGTCATTCTTCCTCTCTTTTCACAGTGTGACCATAACCCTCCATCACTGTTTAATATACATCAATTCTGTTTTCAACACAATAAAAAAGCATGCTGTTTCACTTACTTTCAATAATTTACATTCTCTTGAATCTGTGAATGCTGGGAACATTTCTTCATATTTCTCAAGAGCCAGCTGAAAAATAGTAACTGCATTTACTTCGCATCAAACAGGTGATCTCATAATAGAGGTTTTCTCAGAAAACTAGCCAACTCTGCCATGTCGAATAGACATTCAACAGCATGACATACACAGGTTATGCTCAAACGAAGTCAGATGTTCTGATGAATCTGAGTGGCTACATATGTGCCTTTCTGTAAAGTGACAAATTGGGATATTTTAGGATTACACTAAACCACATTTAACAAGAGAAAGCCTCCCAATATGTTTTTCAGAAATGAAACTGCATGACATGTTCTTCATCTGAGGAATAACAGGGAAGATAGTGTCAGCTACCCTAGGTGGACCGGATCAAATCCACAAGAAGGCTAAATTTATTTTTATTGAGAGTGGCTATAACAACAGAATTGTGCAGATCTGATTGTGCTGAATCTCCTCTTTCTTCTTGTATTTCAGTGAATTAGGAAGGCATCCATCTGAGCTGCCTCTTAATACTATACAGTATATCTATTGTGGACTTAAAATATGTTTCACCCCTCATCACTTTGGTAAAAAAAAACTTTGCATATATCTCTGTCAAGGCCATCTTCCTTAATCCCTACAGAGAGATTGCTTAAACCTGTCCAATCCCACAATTAGTCCACTAAAAGTCACTCAAACTGCTTTTTTCTGCTCAGAAAAAATACTGTGAAGTCCGTATCTACAGTTTATGTTAAACATGAGGCTTCCAGCATATTCAATTGTTTTCAGCAAATATGGCCTTGCTGTCAATTCCAACATCTATTGTCTGAAATAATGAAAATGTGGAACATTGTTTTTGAATCGATTTGTTTTGTATTGAATTTGAAACTATGGGTCCATATTTGCAAATGACAACTCTGATTCTAACAGGCACATAAAATTGTCGGCTAAATCATATGGCAAGTTCTTGTGGCACTCCTATGTTTACACTGGAATGCACAGAAAGGTATTCAGTTTAGAAAGCAGAACTTCTGTGATGTTTCATGCAATAAGAGCAGGCATTATTGATAGTATGTAACTAATAAAATATTTTGTTTATTTTTGGGATACTATGGCATTCTGATCTCTATAATTGTAGTACATAAAAAAACCCTGCACTAACCTTTGCATTCAATTCGTCGACAATAAAGTGACATAAAGCTGCTTTAAAGAAGTAGTCCTTTGCGCTGTGCTTAAGCAATGGATTATCCATTGTACTTGTACCAATCTAAGGAGATAAAAATTACATTTATAGTTGATAAAGTATGAAAAAGCAGAACATGGTTGAAAACAGTATTTTAGTTCCTTGAGAATACGTTTTCTCATTTTTGATACTTTCCCACTACGTATTTTCCTACTACAAAAGGACCCGTTTTCCACAGTTCCCAAATGTCACATTGTTCCTTAAATGTAAGACCTGACATTGTAAATACTTTTTTAATTTTATAACACATTTTCCCACAACAGGAATTTACATATATTGAACCTCATGCTCGTTATTGCTTGGCAAAAGCTCAACAAGCAAATAGAAATCTTCAAGTGTTTCATCCTAGCCAGGAAATTATCACTTCATCACTTACATTCATACTAGATATTAAAGCAGTTTGTAAGGATAACTGGATTTTCAGATTTTAAAATGACTCCAGAAGGTTTTAAACATTGGAAATACTGCATAATAATAACTCCCATGATTTATTTCCTGCAAGAATCGTTTTCTTCTTTGGCTCCAATTACCCAAAGTAATAATTGTGCTTCAACTCTTAATGCTAGAAATCTTTTTTCCTGAATTATTATGCATATACATGTAATACAGGTCTTCTTTCCACATATACCTTGAAATGATGTATGTTGTAAACTGAAACTTCTCTGATGGTTTAAATTCGAAGAAAATCAGTCCAGTTGCTTCACTTTGCAAACTGCAGAAGGTTAGTGCTTTGGGTTCCCAGTGAACGTAGCCAACTGACCAGTTGAAAAAAATGATCCGCCCCCTGGAAGCTCCATTTTGGCTGTACATGGGCTGGGGGAGGCCCAGGGAAGCCTGAGTGGAGGTTGGAGGGGTGAATCTGCCCGCTGGAAGCTCCATTTCGGCCTGCAAAGGGCCAGGGGAGGCTCACGGAGGCCCAAACTGAGGGGAGGATTCACCCCTCGGAAGCTCCATTTCAGCCAGCAATGGGCCAGGCGAGGCCTGTGGAGGCCCGAATGGAGTATTGGAGGGGCCATGCAGCTGAGAGGATTCACAGAAGACTGCTTGCTAGATCTTCACAAGGTAAGTGATGCAGCGTGGCAGGTTGGGGTGGGGTGGGGGGTAAAGCAATTGTGGGGAGCATGAAGAATTTCAGTGGGTCAGGGAGGCCTTGGACTGTTCCCTCACTAGGTTCCCCCCCATGGCCTTCCCCACCCTGAAATACTTCATGTGCACTTAACGAGCCTCACATTCGATTAGTGAATGTGTGGGCAAAAGGAGGGAGTGATCCCATTCAAAGTATGAGATCCACTCCCACGAATCCTCGGGTTATAAATGGAATGGGCAGGCTCCATACAAGGACTACCTGTAATTGATTTTAGTTATGAAGATGAAATTTCTTAAGAAATGTTTAGTGTCTTAAAATGAATGTTAAAGAGTTTTCCCTTTAAGGTTAAAGAATTTGAAAGATTATATAGATTTTTGTTAATATAAAGGTTGATAGTTTAGAAAGATTAATAGGTGTAAGTAGAAATATATCTCATTTCCCACAACAGGGAAAAAAACCTTGATTTGGTTAAGAAGGCTTTGTAAACTGCTTTAAACAAAGATATTTTATTTGGTCTTGTTTCTTTTTGGGATATCGCTTCTGGTTTTTATGCTTGAAATAGGAAAAAGTGAAATATAGAATTTAGTTTGAAGATTCAATAGTTATATAGTTATAGAACTGGCTTGTAATAATTATAGCTATTTTAAAAAGTTGAGATCATGAATGTATTAGTATTATACTGTTTGGAAAGAGTCAGAAGTCAACATCTTTTGCAATAGTGGTGAATGCCTGTAGCTCAAGTGTAGGATGAGGATGACGGTTCGTTCTCCGAGCTTGTGGTTTGGTTTCCGAACGTTTTGTTACCAGGCTAGGTAACATCTTCAGTGGTGTTTACGGGATGACAGCATCAGTGTCCTGTTTAGAAGGGTTCAGGTGTGTCAAGTGAGGGTCTGTCTCACCTGTCACAAGACCTTCACTTGACAGACACACACCTGAAGCCCTTATAAAAAGAACATTGACACTGACATCCCCTAAGCTCTGCTGAAGATGTTATTTAGCCTGGTAACAAAGCGTTCGGAAATCAACACACAAGCTCGGAGAACAAACTTTTACCCTCATCAACATCTTTTTCTCTCTCTCTTTTTAAAATTTTTTATCCTGCACTCCCCCAATTTTTAATCTTTATGTTCATTGTATTTTATGCTGTAATAATAAACTTTAATAAAACTTTCTTTTTTAAAAAAAGGTTACTGCTTTGATTAATTTGTATTCTGTGGCTCTGATTTACAGTTCTCCTTTAACAAACCAAATGGTAGTGTACTTACCTGTTCAAAAATTTCAGTTGCTTTCTGATATTGCTCCAACTGGGCAGCATATATAGCTACCTTCAGCAGACACTTGTTGGCAGAGCTACAAGCAAAAGGCATAATGAACTGAAGACCACAGAAATACAGGTAAGAAACTCAAAACGTACCCCTGTCTGGTGACACTCTGGCTAAAAGGATCTGACCTTATTTGAGTAAAGATTCATTTTGTTGATATTCATACAGAGCCATCTTCTGATATTTCTGTTCTCGCTAGCGAATTTTCAATTATCATGAGAATAACATTTCTGGACTCTGTATTTTAATATCACAATTGTCAAGCAAATAGAATGCTAAACCAAAAGTTGTTTTAGGATCTGAAAGTTTTTTTAAAGCGTAAGTAAGGGAATCATAAAATTTCATGTCAGTCACACAAGAAAAAACAACAACCCCAAAACAAACTAGAATGAATATAGAGTTAGACAATCAGCACTAAGATTGTCTTTTATGGAAACTTACCTGTTAGATTCTTCCCCTTTATAATAGTCTGCAGATTGCTCATAGTGGGCGATGGCCTAAAAAGAATTCAACATATCCATTTTCAACATTATACTTTGACATTGTGGTAATAGATTAGACAGATTCAGGCCATTTCATTACTGTATTACTGTAGGGATTTACAACATTTTCACGGTATCGCCCAGCCATCGCTGGAGTGAGATAAAACCTGTCCACACCACTTTTATGATGTTAAGATGCTAACAGCATCCAAGTTTACAGATGGTAAATTCAAGATCAAAATGTTGTTTTTCAAAACAGATGGGAAACTTTTCACATACCATATTTTCCGTTCCACAAGACACACTTTTTTTCCTCCCAAAAGTGGGTGGAAATGTCTGTGCAACTTATGGAGCAAATATGGGCGACAGACAGCAGCGACAAATGACGGCAGCAATCCCCGCCACTTGGAACAGCTGATTGGCAGTATTCCAGGAGGCTGATCCAACCACCAATCAGCTGCTTGGAGGCAAAGGCTCCAGTGTCCCCCGGGTGGAGGCAGCAGACACGGAGGAGGCAGGCTGTTTGCTGCAAGGATGCTAGCCAGATGAATACCAGATGGACGCTAGGAGTCAAAGGCAGATTTGTTTTTTTCTTGTTTTCCTCCTCTAAACCTAGGTGCGTCTTATGGTCAGGAGCATTTTATGGAGCGAAAAATATGGTATATACATATGAAATTATTCCTTTCCTGTTTCATTTACTATTTCGATAATTTCATTTACCATACATCCATATAGTGAGAGAATTGATGAGTTAAATCCATGAATTAAAATTAAATGATCGTTAAATGACATTCTGCGATCACCAGAGTCTTTCATTTAGTGGAAGAAAACACACTTGGACAGTAGCCACATGAAGTGATGGGCTTCCTCAATTCTTCCAAATTTAATGGCACCTCCTCAAAGTATGATTAGGAATTAAACCCAAACCCTTTCAGATAAACACATTGGCTTACCTTTTCAATGTCTACCAGCTCAGATTCATAAATCTCTGCAATAGTAATGTGATGCTTGGCAGCAATAGTAAATCGGCCCTGAGAAGAGAAAAATTTGGCCCGATGTGAAAGGGGGCAAGCAATGAATACAAACTGAATACAATTTGAGTTCATGACAACACCAATAGGAAAGGTTGTAAATTGGAATCCCAACCTAGCACTTCGGGTGTCTTACCATGTCTGTGTAAATATCGATGGCAGCATTTAAGCAGTTGATAGCCTCTGCATTGGATGCATTTGGAGGAAAACAATGAATACAATCAACTCAGGCATCCAAACGTAATCATTTTGTCAGTGCAAGAAAGTGGACGGTTTGTATCAGCACATTCAACAACTAGATTGTCAGCTATTTTTCTATACAACATCCGCTGAAGACAAACCTTCTTCATCTTTTCCTGCCAGCATTGCAGACTGCAGTTTTGTAGGATATTCATTCATTCATTCATTCATTCCATTCCATTCCATTCCATTCCATTCCATTCCATTCCATTCCATTCCATTCCATTCCATTCATTTATGATGAAGTCTCAAAGTCCACCAAGTGAAAACTGATGCAAAAACATACACCAAAGAATTGTATATTCAAAGCTCTGTTTTGAGTGCTGAAGAGGAATAAATGTCATAGTCTTTCTACACAAAAAAACAATCCTAATTATTCCTAACTCTCTTTATTTCAGTGACTTAGTTTTGGGCAACAGAAGGACACAAAATGTGGAGTGAGAAACCTTTGCTGCAAATCATACAGAAGTCAGTAGTCAGATCCAGACCTACATGCTCTGTTCTTGCTCCTATACAGTAATGCCTTTAAGGAATTGATGCTGTGGTGTGATAGATTTCTAGTTTCTAGAGTTTCTCTAGAAAGCAAGGTAGTCCTTAATGACCCGTTGCTTAGCAACTGTTCAAAATTATGATGGACCTCCCTAAAGGTACTTACAAGCCAATTTCAAAGTTCGGGTGGCTGCACCACTACCACTCCCTCCCAAGTCGCATGAACACATTTTGGGTACTTGGAAACTGGCTCACCTGTATACAGCCACTTGCAGCGTCATGCGGTCAAAGGCTGCAATTTTCAACATCTTTTTGCCAGTTTCCAGTGTTTACTTCTCAAAAGAAGGAAGAAGGAAAAATCCAGGGCAGAGTGAAAAGAGGGATCAGCCTAGAATCCCTATATAGGCACAACGTCCCTTTGAATGCCATTGTCCCTTATCTGACAGTTAGTTGAGGTGCTGACAGTTAGTTGAGAAGATGCATGTGCATAGGCTTTTAGTAATAAATCAGCTTAATTGAAGTTTCACGTGTGGACCTGGTCTTTTGCACCTGAGAGTTACCCGCTTAATGACCGCAATCACTTATGACCATAATTCAGTCTCCGTTATGGTCATTAAGTCGAGGACTACCTGTAGGTCATTGGAAAGGACTGCTTGGTAAACTCAAAGGGACCTGAGATCTCCATTCCCATGACTGGAGACACCTGCAGGAATTTGACACCTGTCTTCCAGCCTTTGGGTCTTTCTATTAGAATTTCTGTGTTTTAAAAAAGAAAGTCTTCTCTTTAAATTGAAAATATGTGTGTATGGCTCTTCTTGAATCACACACAGAAGGTTTAGCATGTGATAATTCATTAATTGTGATTTTGTCTGTTTCTATTGTGTTCCAAGTTCTTTTCCAGATCTTTTTGAATGGCATCAAGTTTTATTGTTTTTGTTATTCTATAACTGTGAGCTTGCCCCATTCCATATTCAGAACAAGGAGAAAACAGATACTGCACAGTGAAACATAACCATCATGTGTAAATCCAATTTAGATTAGAACTTTAATGTAAGTAAGAGACATGTACATTAAGTAGTATTGTCCAACCTGTTGCCTTCTGTTTTACCTCTACAGATCTTGAAATTCCAATGCAATGAAAGCCCAAAAGCCCAGTATATCACAAATGAGTTATGACCTTAATGGAGTCTGCCCATAATGGTTGTAACTCGTGACAATGGTAAAACTGATTGTATGACCCTTTTTGTAGTGGTCATTAAATGAACACCACGTTCAAATGAACACAGCAGGTATTAAGCAGATCAATGGTTCACTGCTGAAATGCTGATTTTCAGCAAAGATCTCATAAAACGCAGTCATGTGACTGCAGGACACTGCAAATGGCTCTAAATGTGCCTGGTTGCCAAGTGACCAAAGTGTGGTCACATGACTATGGGGGAGGGGGGGAATGATCATAATGAATTCATAAGTACTCCTCCTGGTAGATCTATTAGAACTTCAAACAGTCACTAAGCGACCAATCATATGTCAAGGACTACCTGTATTCCGTTGAAGTATGCATAATAATGTTATGTCCAAATTAATGTATGTGTATGTGTATGTATATGTATATGTATATGTATATGTATATCTATATCTATATCTATATCTATATCTATATCTATATCTATATCTATATCTATCTATCTATCTATCTACACACACACATACACACCCAAAATTATATCTCATTAATCTCCTACTTCCTCCTAATTTTCTATCATAATCTTTTTAATCCTATAATTTACACTTTTAATTCCTCATGAACTGGCAGGACAAAGTTAATGATCACCAACATATTTAGGTGTACATTAGCCAAACAGATTTAGTTGGGGTGGGGGGGAACCACAAAAGCATTTTTCTTAATCATATTCAAGAGGAAAGAAAATTGGGAAGCCATATACTACATTATACCATTATCCATCATGGCAAATGAACAACTTCATATAATGTGAATATAATGTGAGTCAGTATTGATACAGCACTCCATTGATCTCAAAGCTCTTTAGATGCTTTCAGGATTATTTATGTTGATCTGAACAATAGAGAGTTTGTTGTTTTTCTCTGGAACTTTATTTCTTTTAGCACATCCTTATAATCAGAGATGTTCCTATCTATCTTGCTTATCAAGAAGAAACATCACAAGGAGGCCACTCTGCCCCCAGTACACCTTACCTTGAGGATCTGCCTTTTTGTAAGCGTTCCCTGCGTCAACGAAGCAGGTGGCTGAATCGTGTTTACTCTGCAACTGCATGTGGAGTTTTGCTGCCTGACAAAAGGCATTCCCTGCAGCTGAAAGAGAAACAGGGGAGCATTTTAACATCAAAGGTAGACATTTGAACCAGAAACAAGTACTTCTCCCAATTCTCTCTCAAAAAAGAATTTAAGGAACTGTAACTGAAAATCTACCAGGGGGTTCCTTCATTGGAGTGTTGCTTCTTTTGACAAAGATAAGGAGCCTTGCATTATTTCCACGTTTCCCTACCTGCTTCATCCACACGGCTGTTCAATTCAGCCAGAGTGCTTTAAATCCTCTCTCTTGAGATGATCAGTTTCTCTAACTAAATGGAAGGGAAATCAGAGGCATTGGGTTTGTTCAGTCTTTTCTTTTCGGCCAGAATTTTAAGTGGATGAAAAGTAAGTTGTGGTTTGGCTACATGGAGATTCCATTATTTAGATCAGTGGTTCTAAACTTTTATAAATTAATGGCTTAATATTGAATAGAGCAGTAGTTTCTATAGCACATTAGAAACAGAATGGAATAGGAATAGGAATAGGAATAGAATAGGAATAGGGAATAGAATAGAATAGAATAGAATAGAATAGAATAGAATAGAATAGAATAGAATAGAATAGAATAGAATAGAATAGAATAGAATAGAATAGAATAGAATAGAATTCTTTATTGGACACACAGGGAATTTTTTCGATGCATAAGCTCTGTGTACATAAAAGCTATGTGATAAATCATGATCATAGTTATCATAAAAATACACTAATCATAAATCATAAGATACAACACTTAGTGTTGTATCTTATGATTTATGATTTATAATAATTTATGATTTCAAAATTATTAAACATATTTTTAAACATGTAAGGCAGGGATCCCCAACCCACGGCATGCCAACAACTGGACCGTGCAAACAAGCGAAGCCCCATCCGCACACAAAACCACATCCGGTCCATGGAAAATACTTTCTCCAAGGAACCGCTCTCTGCTGCCCAAAGGTTTGGGGGCCACTGATGTAAGGCATGGTTCACAAGCTAAACTTTTTAAAATCCAGCATTGTATTGAATATGCGGATAGTGCAGAATACATATAAGCCCCCCAAATAGAAAAAAGTAAGATCTTTTTTTCTTGTGGCACACTACAAACAAATCCATGGTCTATCTTTGTGCTGTGGTGTGCTAGTTGAGAATCACTAATTTAGATAAAACAGCGACTTCTATTGTTAGGGGGACACGTTAATTATCCTATAGCAAACCTTCAGAAATATATTAGTAGTTCATAAAGACAACCCAAAAGAGAACTGTTCAATGAAATTAACAGTTGTGCAACCAATTTTCCTATACATTTACTTAAAACAAATTAATGGCGAAAATATCACTCCTCAATTTGTATACCATGGAGTTGAAAATACAGTACGCATAATAATTTCTGAGGAGGCATGAATCACTATTTCATTTTGGGGGGAAAGGGACTGGGTTATCAATGAAGAACAGAGAAAGGCAATTTACTGTATGCAGAGATGGATGGGTTTTAAAGTTCAACACTAGTGAGTCACAACTTGAAATATCAGATAAAGCAGCTAAATCCCCAGCTTGTGATCACTTCTATGTGCAATTAAGGCATGTTATTTCAGGACAATGACTTTGGATTAATCCCTTCGGCTATTGCAACTGTATCTGAATTTTCTACAGGAAGACTGAGGGACCTATAACCCAATCCTCAGTAGCTCTAATCAGCATGGCCATTCTTGAAGGGTATTGAGAACTGAAGTCAAACAATATCTGAAGGATTGCAGTACCCTCCACCCCTGTTGTAGTGTCCTTTATATTTATAAAGAAGATAAAAATGTCTATATATACCACTCCAATTTTTGGCTATCTTGAACATATTTGCAGCTCTTGTGTACATTTCACATGCTTCTTCAAGCTTTGAATTTCCTCTAGGAGAAACAAAAAGAGACACAGAAGTAGTAGATACTGTTGCATTATGAAACAGCCAAATATGAAACAAATTCAAAGAATACAAAGAAAAGTTGACAGAATAAACAACAGAGAAACCAGTTCCCCATAAATAGTGCCTACTGCAAGCAAAGAATCATTGGTTTTGTTAATGCATCGGAAGCTGAATTGTGCATAGTGAATACCCGAGAAAGCCAGAGACCTTTGACTCTTTACTAATACTCCCTCCTGACACAATCATGCTTTTTTTGTCTCACATACACATACATGTTACTTGAACGGATCCAATCACAGCAGCATGCAGAAAACTGGATTGAGGAGCCACTCTAGAAGAGTATCTGGGATTGTTACCATTTCAGTACTAACAAAATAGAGCCAGATCAATACCGTGTTTCCCTGAAAATAAGACCCTGTCTTATATTTTTTTGAACCCTGAAATAAGCGCTTGGTCTTATTGCCATGCGCTCAAAAGCTCGATTGGGTTTATTATCAGGGGATGTCTTATTTTGGGGGAAACAGGGTATTAGGTCTAAGAAGTCGAACTAGAAAGGGGGAGAGTTAGGTTGAAATCCCCACTCAACAGAGCTTCTGGATAATATTGGGCCAGCCATTTTCTCTGTCCAACCTACTTCATACAGTTGCTGCTAGAAGTATAAAATGGGATGTAAATAAATACATAAGTACTGGGCAAGATGCAGTGTTCCAGAAAGAGAAAAATGAGAGTCATCATTACATAGTTGCTATTAAAGAGAGCTTTAATGTTATAGTAGCCTCTTTCCAAGTGAATGTAAAGATACTAAGAAAGTCCATAAAGCTAAATTGGTCATTTATACTAAGTGAGAAGCTGATCTATTTATAGATGAGATTGTTCGGAACGTGATTATACAATTTAAAAAAATCACTGGAATTATTTAACAAACACAAAGAATGAAGTTTATCCTAACTTTGGGGTTCGGGGGCAATATTCCTATTAGCTTGCCAATCTGGAAATTAAAAAAAATAAACATCTACTGCATTATACAGGTAGTCCTCAACTTACAACCACAATTCAGCCTAAAATTTCAGCAAGACATTGGTTAAGTGAGTTTTGCTCCATTTTACAACCTTTGTTGCCAGAGTGGTTAAGTGAATCACTGCAGTGGTTAATAACATGGTTGTAAAATGAATCAGGCTTCCCCACTGACTTTGCTTGTCAGAAGGTTGCAAAAGGTGATTACATGACCTCATAAATACACGGCAGTTGCCAAGCATCTGAATTTTGATTATGTGACCACAGGGATGCTGCAATGGATAAAAGTATGAAAACGGTTATAAGTCACTTTTTCAGCGCCGTTGTAACTTCAAATGGCCACTAAACAAATGGTTGTAAATCAAGGACTATCTGTACTAATAAGTGTACCTGCACACAGTTCTAATTTTATTCCATAAGTATACAATGAGGGGAAAAGGTTTATAGCAGATAAACAAGTATTTTCTCAGTCACAAATTTTGGTGAGAGAATCAGTGTGATTCAGAAGATGAGAAGGAATGGATGGAATATGATGATTACACAGAGTTAATGGGCCACCTTATAGTATATGCATGGGATATGATACGGTGGTAGGGAAGCTACAGCTTGCTTGCTTGATGTTTTCCACAGGGCCCTTAAGATCCAGTTCTTATTCCAGCTGTTGGGCTATGGTGGTTGAAATCCCCTTATGGATGTATAATATGTTTATGGTATTAACTGGATTGGCCAGCTTTTTATTGTTATATGCACTCTTTTTATTGTATTTTTGTGTGACGGTATTCAGGAATGACCTTGGGAGATAGAGGGAAAAACTGCAGCCTAGACAACCATCAAACAAAAGGTATTTCAGCCCATAGGAGGAGGCAAGGAAAGCACCTCAGAAGGGACCCTCCCCCGTTTTCTGAAAAGTAAAAAGCAAAGAAGGGAAGAGGTTCTTTCAGACATGATTCTCTTACTATAATCTTACAACAAATTTAGTGTTAATACAGGTAATCCTTGATTTACAACCAGAATGGAGCCTGTAATTTACATCATAATTCATGACTGTTATAAGTCACCACACCCACATGACCAATCTTATTTTACAACACTGGTTTTTTGCAAGAGTCATAAAGCGAGCCAATGTCATGTGACCACGGAATGCGGCCACCGGCCGTAAGAGTGAGTTGGTTGCCAAGGCACCTGAAATGCAGTCATGTGATGATGAGGTGTGTTTGTGCGTGCCACCATCAGAAAACTTGAAGTACCTTTTTGGGGGGGAGAGGGTTTCATCATGACTTCAAATGGTTGCTAAGCGACCGTTAAGCAAGAACTATCTGTACTCAAAGTTGATGCTGGACTTGTCTTGTTCTGAACTTCCTTGAAGGGCTGACCATTTCTTGTTTTGTTTTTATGCTGTGAGCTACTCAGAGTCGATTAAAGTTAGGTGCTACCTATGATGAATTGTATACTTTTTAATTAAAGATAAGTTATATTCTGGCTCAGAACGGTAGGAAACCATGTTGTTGATTTTCAGCAATAATTTTACCAATCTTCAGTGGTGCTGTTACAGGGAAGCATAAAAAGAGATGAAAGTCTTCATGTGGCTGTATATGATGGGAAATAGGAATAACCTTGAGGAACAGGAGGAAGAGCTGAGGCTTCCCAGGGCGTGGCAAAGGTATGTGGTTCTGGGCAGGGGTGGGTTCTACTTACCTTTACTACCGGTTCTGCACATGCACAGAAGCATTTTGATGATGTCGGGGTCGGTGGGCAGAGCCTCCCGCTGGTTTTACTACCGGTTCTATAGAACCGGTGCAAACTGGGGGCAACCCACCACTGGTTCTGGGGCTGCTTGCTGCCCCACAAGACTGGATGCAGGGGAGTCAAAAAGACCTATGGGGGGAAATAGGCAGATGGCGGGATTTGAAGCACTCTGCAGTTTAAGTGCAGATGGCCTGCCAAAAGCCTAAATTTTGATCATGTGACCAGGGGGGCACTGCAACAGCCATAACTTTGGGCTCGGGTTGTAAATTCATTTCTTCATTTCTTTCAGTATTGCCATAACTTTGAAAGGTTGTTGAAGAAATGGTCATAATTTGAAGACTACCAATACACGTACGTCTTGTATTGTTCTCATTTTGTTAAAATAATAAACATAAAACTGATTACTCTTCCTGATTATTTTTTTAGAACTAGTTTTATTGCTTTTTAAAGTGCAAGTGAACCTTATTTCAATGTCAACCCTTTTTAATTTCACGCTTAAGTTTTTAGTTTGTGGGTTTTTCACAGTTGGATGTTATCAGTGGGAAAACAAACTAGAATTTCTGCATTTAAATAAATGCATACCTAATTAAAAGTAAACATTTGAAAAGAGAAGTTTGACAGAACTAAATCTGTGTTATGGTTATTGTAAGAGAAAACCCAGCTCCACTTGCTAGTTTACATGTAGAAGTAACTTCTATTAGAAATTTGTAATGATTGATTGATCCTTTACTGTTTTCGCAGAATCATAAGAAGATTCCTAAAAACTGCATGTTCTTTTAAACTATGAACTAATAATATTATTAGTAAAATATACCTTAAAACTACCAGAGTCCCTACCAGAGCGTTGTTTTTTTTTTAAAAAAGAGAACATTGTATTTTTGGTTACATTTCCTAATCAAAAGGCCATAACAATTTGCCTATGGCTTATTTTAAGAATCCAAAATCCCTTCTGCCTGTCATTCACACTCAGCCTGCAGAGTATGACTTGCTGATATTCAACCCCAGATATGCTAAGCAAAAGCATTGCAAATCAAAGGCAGCACAGTAATTCTCATTTTCCTGATTTAAAACTAGTGCCGCATTTAATCCTAACCAAGGCCAAAATAAGCTATTTTCTGCTGCTTGTCAAAGGTCAAAAGTACTTCCATGTCAGTTCATTTCATGCCTAAGACTGGCCAGAAGTAGATTTAAGGCAGGTGGGCATATGATACCTTGAATTTAAACTTTACTACAGCCATTTACAGCATAGAATATATGGAAATAATACATTGTAATAAAAAGAAGAAGACATAGAAAGCAGTTATAAGATAGCAAAGACTGCCTCAATTGATATTACAGAGGAGGAGGAGGAGGAGGAGGAGGAGGAGTCAAGACATATTATCAGCAAACCAGGCCAAAATAGAAATATTTGGGTAAATAGCTATAGTTTTATTCCTACCTAACTGAATAAAGTATGGATAAATCTAACACTATTATAAAGTTATCCTATGTGTAAAATATATGAGGCAGTGCATAAAGCATGTAAGTATTAGTATGTGCTAACAGCTCCAACGCAAATTGCCTTTCTATGTATTGGAGCAACTCCTACCAACTTATCTTGACACCAGCAATGACAAAAATCACAAAGAAAATTGCTAGAATCAACCCATAAACCCATTTAAACTGAGCTGAAAAGGTTGGGGAACAAATGGGGATGGGCTGCTTCCTACTTCCTGATGTGAGCAGCTCCGTAGCCTTTACACAAAACAGATATAAGATATCGAAAGAACTGGGCTCAGCAGTTTTAAGTAGAGGGAAGAATGGCAAGTTCCAGACTTGGAGAAAGGAGGTTAAATTCCTGAAGAGCTTTACATGCCGTCCCTCTCTCCCTAAGTGCCTCTCCAAAATACTATAGCACAGCAGTCTACTAACTGTAGTAAAAAAATATTCATGTGTTGGAGCGATATAAAACCAAATCTCAAGACAAGTTGTTAAAGAACTTGCAATTTGGAAATGCAAGAAGGATGGACTACATCAAAGTTTACAGATAGCAGCACCTGGTTATCATTGTCAATTCATTTCCAGGGTGAAAGATAGAAAGAGAATAACAGAGACCAATCTCTGATGAGTATTTTCTTCAGAGTTACAGCAATTCCTGTCAATTGCAGCAACAGTGCTTACTCGCACCACCCCCGGAATCACAAAATACCAACATTTGTTTTCTCTGCATATATAAGAATCAACTGGTGCCATAATTTTTCCCTATTTTTTTTCTTCAGTATAACAAGCAGAAACAGTTGCACTGAAAATGGGAACATTATGTATGAGGAACACAGAGATGCTGTCCCAATCCAGCAGTCTCCCCATCTGTATATTTTTTAAGATAGAAAGAAAACACTGAGATACAGGTACATAATTGGGCCCAGTACTATAATTTATGTGCTATTTATCTAGCACTAACTATTTATCTAGCACAAATCCCTTTAAAAAAGACAGAATTAAAAGTTATCAGGCACCAGATAATCAATCAACTAATAATCTGAAAATAAATCCTGAAATTTTCTATGTATAGAATAGAAAGCAGATGTGGAAAGCGTTCAGTTTGAATTAAAAATTCTAATCCAAATTCTCATTGCAACAACTAAAATGATATATAAGCAAAATTATTATGCCAATTTAGACCTTAAGTGGGATTTGACTAAAAGCTTTCCCTTCAGTACCAGAAAAAGGAAGAGCCCTAATTATTAATGCACATAATTTGGGCTACAATTTGGAATAGCAATCAAGACATGGACTGTACAGTCTGAATACAATGGGTTATCTCAGTTGCTATTTATGAGAACTGTTCCAATAGACAAGCTGGGGCAGGTGGGTAAAAAAAGAGAAAACATACATGATTTCTCCTTTTCTTCTTTTTCCCTATTTAGAGGCTGTTTTACCCTTGGCCTCTTACATGTAGTCTTCAACTTACAACAGTTCATTTAGTGACCATTCAAAGTTACAAAAGCACTGCAAAAAGTGACTTATGACCATTTTTCACACTTACGACCTTTGCAGCATCCCCATGATCAAGTGATCAATATTCAGATGCCTGGCAACTGGTTCATATTTATGACCTCTGGGGTGTCCCAAGGTCATGGGATCCCCTTCTGACAAGTAAGGTCAATGGGGAGGCCAGTTTCACTTAACAACCAGTTACTAACTGCAGTGTTTCACTTAACAGCAGTGGCAAGAAAGATCGTAAAATGGGGCAAAACTCACTTAACAAATGTCTCACTTAACAACAGAAATTTTGGGCTCAATTGTGGTCGTAAGTTGAGGACTATCTGTATTTAATAGTTTTGTAATTTTCGTTTTGACGTTCAGCTTCCCTTGGTGGCATGCAAAACACTAACAGAACTGAAGAACAGTAGCAGTATAGCAATGCTAAGAGTAAACAGCAAAACAACAGCAAAAATGGTTAAGTGAGACATTTGTTAAGTGGGCTTTGCCCCATTTTATGACTTTTCTTGCCACAGTTGTTATGCAAATCACTGCAGTTGTTAAGTTCGTAACCCAGTTGTTAAGTGAATCAGGCTTTCCCATTGACTTTGCTTGTCAAAAGGTGGCAAGAGGGGATCACATGACCCCGGGTCATAAATACGAACCAACCGATTGCCAAGCATCTGAATTCCGGTCCCACGACCATGGGGCTGCTGCATAGGTTGTTAACAATGAAAAAAAAAAAACGGTCATAAATCACATTCATCACCATTGCAACTTTGAACAGTCACTAAATGAACCATCGTAAGTGGAGGACTACCTGTATTACTAAGGTTACCTCCGCTGACTTCCGCTAACTCTCCATGCCTTTGACCACAAGTCCACAAGAAAGTAGGCTGCGTTAAAATCCCAATTATAATTTCACCAGAGTCCTTGTTCTCATTCTGTAGCCCTCTCAAATGTGCCCTGTCACTTCGCAGACTTCCTGCAACCCCGCCGCCTTCAGACGTTCTGCAGCCACCCTTGACAGGTGGCAACGTCAGATTAAGGGCCGCTGGGGAGGGGGGGAAAAAAACCTTTTATTTACAATCCTTGAGGGTATGTAGAATTAACTCCAGATTTCTTTTTTCCACTCTCAGGCCTAATTGACTGGGGTTCACCCCTTCCATGGTGCAGCTCCGAGCCAAAGGGTGAGCCCCTATTCCAGCAGGGACGCCCTTTTTTCCCCTATAAACCACCCCGCAATTCTCCCTTCGCCCGGGCTACCGGGGCCTTAACACAACTCTGTGTGTGACGTGTGTGTGTGTTGATGGTGGGGAGATCAGCACAAGGATGCTGACGCGGAGGGCGCCCGGATCAGAAGACCCAGAGCTGTGTGGAGGTAGCGCCGAGGAAGGTCTCCTCTAGGGCCGAGGATAGCTGTGCTTTGCTCCCTCTCTCCCTCCCTGCCTGCCTCTCATTTCCCGCTGGCTGGCTCACCCGAAGAACCCCCGGAGGAAAGACTGGGAGGATTTGATCCGCTTCTCGGCCTCGGCCATGAGATGCATGGCCTCCCGCTCCTTGTTGCCCGCAGTTGAGGCGTCCATCTCGGCGGCGCGCAGGGAGGAGGAGGAGGAAAGACGGCAGTCGCCTGCGATGCTCTGATTTCTGGCGAGGGCGGCGTTGGAGGAGGGGGGGGAGAGGGAGGCAAGGAGATGAGAGCGGAGATCCGCCTTTTCCTCCCGCTCCGCCTCCTTCCTCGCCTCCCGCCTCTGGCGGCGCCCCTCGTTTGCCGCCCCCCTCAAGGAATAATCTGAGCAACCTGATAATGGATTTACCTTTATGACGTCATAAAGTTCTCTCCCCACAGGCAACACGGCTGGAGCCCCCCCTCCTCAGAATTATAACTCCTCGTTTGGCCGGGTATGTGTGTGTGTGGGGGGGGGGGAAGACACAGAGACCTCTGCCTTTTGTGTAGCTTTTCCCCATGCCAGATAGAAAAATGTGCCTCCCGAAATACAGAATACCCCGAACCTCCTTGCCTTTCTTAAACGACAGGAAACAAATACAGGTTAACAACATTTCGTTTAGTGACCGTTCAAAGTTACGCCGTCGCTGAAGTGACTTCTGATCATTTTTTCACACGACCGTTTATGTAGCATCCCCGTGATCTTAGGATCAAAATTCAGAGGCTTGGCAAGTGGGTTCATACTTGACGACTGTTGCTGTGTCCCGCGGTCATGCGGTCTCGCCTTTTGCGACCTTTTGACAAGCAAAATAAACGGGGAAGCCAGATTCACTGAACAACCGGGTTACTAATTTTATCAACTGCAGTGATTCGCTTAACAACTGTGGCAAGAAAGGCAAAACTCACTTAACAAATGCCTCACTTAACAACAAATTTTGGGTTCAGTTGTGGTTGTTAGTCAAGGATTACCTGTAAAACATAGGAAACAATGGATGGAAACTAATCAAGGAGAGAAGCAACTTAGAACTAAGGAGAAATTTCCTAACAGTGAGAAGAATTAACCAGTGGAATAACTTACTTTCAGAAGTTGTTGGTGCTCATCACAAGCTTTTCAAAAAGAGATTGGATAGCCATTTGTCCGAAATGGTATAGTCTTCTGCTTAAGCAGGGGGTTGGACGGGAAGACCTTTAAAGTCCCTTCCCACTCTATTATTCTGTATTCTGTCCCATCAAGAGTTTAGGACCTATTGATCTGAGATCTGCCCTTTAGATAAATTGTTCATTATTTGCTTCTGCTTTTATTTAAATGCATCCCTAGTGGGCAATATATAGAACTGTGTGATAAAAATGTATTTGTCAAGAACAAAAATTGCCAGATCAATCTTACCTTCTTGATGAATAACTTTTTTTTAATGATTCCAAAGCCAAAAGTGCAGTTGGAGTAGGCCATAGAATAAATGTGTTGATGTAGCTATATGAAAATTGCAAGGGGTGGGGATTGATAAAGAGAAGAGCCTCTGGGTGGCTCGGCGGAAGATTTGCTTGGAGACCAGTATTCAATCTTGGTCTGAACTGGTTGGCGTATGTGGCCATCTGTACTGAGGAGTGAACTGGTAGTAGAATGACACCAGTCAAAGTGCTACTGGTCAACTATATGACTGTGTGCAGAGTTGGGCTGGAGATCCTGCCACTCAGTTTCTGTATTGTAAGATCTGTGCTGGTGATGGAGCTAGCCATGATCCTCACCCAGGTGGCAGCAGCATTATTATCCCTGGCTGAGCCTGCCACTTCGTCTCCTTCAGAGCAACAAACACCCAAGGATTCCTACCCTTTCAGAGGATGTGGACATCCAGATGGCAATGCTAAATGGCAACAGTGGGCAAAGCAAACTGGTGAATCAGCTGGAGGCCTGCACCTTGTAGTTGCAAGGCCTGCCACATTGGTACTGGCCCTCTTTACCTCATCCTTGCTCAAAAAAAGCAGGTGTCAGCAGCTTCAGAGTAGTTCACCTTTTGGTGCTAAAGAAGTGATTGAAGGAAGGATTAGGATTGACAAACTTGGATCACAGAGGATCTGAGAGATAATGGAGAGGGGCTGGTAGTGGTAGAGAGCTGATGCCTACTCCCCCTTCCAGGTGAGCGGTGGAGGGGGTGATACGGCCATCCAATTCGTGCCAGATTGATCAAGCGATTGGGAACAATTTGGATTTCCTGAAGCTATCTCAGGTGGAAACAATTCAAGGACCTGGTCGCTAATTTTGAAGTCTTTAATATCTCAAAGCTGGGTATGTCAAAGACCTTCTTTTCCTGTAAAAATCTGCCCAGCCAACTGAACAGAGAAAACAAATACTGACCTATTAGGAGATATATTGGGAGGGATTCAAAGATAGGTGTTTTCTGCAGGGGATCCTGTTGACTGGAAGAATTTGCCCTCCAAATAAAGGATGACTCCCCAGGCCCTTTTCTGCAAGGCCTTCTGCAGTTCCAGAACCATTACAGCTTGTCCTTGATTTACGACCGCAATTGAGCCCAAAATTTATGTTGCTAAGTAAGAAAGTTGTTAAATGAGTTTTGCCCCATTTCATGACCTTTCTTGCCACAGTTGTTAAGTGAATCACTGTAGTTATTAAGTTAGTGACGTGGTTGTTAAGTGAATCTGGCTTCCCCATTGACTCGACTTAGCTTGTCAGAAGGTCACAAAAGGTGATCAGATGATTCCGGGATACTGCAGCCATCATAAATGGTTTCCAACTGCCAAGTGTCCAAATTTTGATCATGCTGCAACAATCATAAGTGTGCAAAAAATATTACAAATCATTTTTTTCAGTGCCATAATAACTTTGAATAGTCATTAAATGAATGGTTATCAGTCAAGGTCTGCCTGTATTAGAAGACTTGTATTGTAGTTATAGATTGTTTTATACATATCATATTGCATTATTATTTTATGATATTACCTAACCATAAATTTCCTAGAGTCCAGTTGGAGTAAGGCAGTGTCTAAATTCCATAAAGAGACAGTTGGCATTTCTGAGGGTTGTTTTAATTGTTTCTATGGCTTCTACCTTGATTGAGTTTCTCAAGAGCTGTACCGCCTGCCCCGCCCTGCAGGGAGGCAGGACCTATTAGATTGGTCCTCTCCCGTCAATTAATGGACCCGGATGAGTTCCAGAAGGAGCTGGGGGTTATAACTGCAGATCTACTGTGCAGTCCATCTGAGCTCTTAGTTACTGTTTGGAATAGGAAGGTGACTGAGGCTCTGGATAGGATTGCACTCATGCGACCCCTCCTCACCAGTAGACTTCTCTGTGCCCTGCGGTATACAGAGGTACTGAGAGGGATGAAATGCATGAGGAGACGTTTAGAGCTCCGTTGGCAGAAGACAAGGCATGAATTCAATCGAACATGGGTAAGGGCTGCTATTAAGGCCTACCTTGTGGCAATTTGAGGCTCAAAATAACACCACACACACAGCCATTAATGTCTAAACTGCTGTGGGAGTTGCATTGGCTGCCAATTTGCTTCCGGGTGCAATTCAAGGTGCTGGTTGTCACCTTTAAAACCCTTCATGGCTTGGGACCAGGTTATCTGAGGACCGTCTCTTGCCGGTCACATCTATGCGACCCATCAGAGTGGGGAGGCAGGGAATACTGCAGGTCCCATCCTCAAGGGAGATAGACCTGATGCGACCCAGATGAAGGGCCTTCTCCATGGTGGCTCCCTCTCTCTGGACATCGTTCCCCCAGATATTAGAACTACCCCACTCTAATACTCTTCTGGAAGGTGCTGAAGATCTGGTTCTGCCAGTGGGCCTGGGGAACCCAGAGAGGGATGGAGCCTATTAAATGGCTCGTGTGATCTGCTGTCACCGGGGTGGGGCATGGGGGGAGATTTTATTATATTATACTATATTAATTTATTTGATTCTTTTTATTAGTTTTATTCTTTTAAATGTGGTTTTATACTCTGTAAGCCACCTTGAGTTGCGATGGACGAATAGGCAGCAATATAAATTCAATAAATAAATAAATAAATTGATCTGAACAACCCAACTCAGTTAATATTTGATAGGAAGTTGCTAGGAAATCCTGTTTTGTGCTAAGAATTGCCAAAGAATTGTGCACTGTTTTTTCAACATTTTGTTGCTGAATTCCAGTAATGTAATGCCTTACTGAACAAAAAGGGTTTCGGACCACACCTGTCCCACTTTTCAAAGAGTTTTGATTTCCAAATAGTTGATTCAATTCTGAATCAAATAATCTCTCTCCAAACTAGATGTACTTGACATGGATGATAATTTAATTAATGGGAGGATGGCACAGCATATGTAAGTTTAAGGGGACTCAGCTCTCCAGTTTTTCATCAGTTCCAAATATTCAATAGAAATTAGAGAAAACTTGTAAAAATATTTTAGTACTCTAAGTCACGTCCCTCTTCTTTTCTCTCTTCAGAATAAGTAACTAAAAAGAAATTAAATGTTATGCCAGTACATATGTGTGCCTTTGCTGTGCAGGTGACTAAAAAGGATAGGAAACACAGTGATTCATCATGCAGTCTGCAGTTATGTACTTCTGCTTAAATGGCACCAGGATAACCAAAAGTATTGTAGTAATAGTATATGATTTAAAAACATCCAGTAAAAATAATTCTGCTGTTTGAACAGTTATAATCTCAAATGAACACTATATTTATTTTTTTATTTTTTTATTAGATTTTTATACCGCCCCCTCTCCCGAAGGACTCGGGGCGGTGAACAGCCAAAATTAAAAACATACAATATAAACATTAAAATACGTTTAAAACAGAATTAAATCCAAAATGGCTCCCCAATTTAAAACGCCTTACCCATGACCCTATAAATAAGACAAATTTAAAATTTAAAATTTCCACATTTAAAATTTCCACATTTAAAAAGGGGGAAGATTTAGGCCAGGCCAGCTTGATGAAATAGAAAAGTCTTATATGCCAGTATTGCTTTGTTTGGCCGAGAATTTTAATGACTGTACAGAAACTGATTAACCTTCAGATTATTTGGTTTTTCTTATCCAGGATTTAGTATCAAAAATTTGTTGAAAGATTGATTACATACACATATGTAATCTGGATTACATACACATATGTAATCTGGATTACATACACATATGTAATCTGGATTACATATGTAATCTGGACATCAGGCTGGCCTGGACTGAAGGGGTTTTAATGGGAATTTTAGATTCTTTTATTGTTTGAATTTTAATTTGGACTTTTCTTGCTTATTGCTATGAGCCGCCCTGAGTCCTTGTGGAGAAAGGGCGGCATATAAATCCGAAAAATAAATAAATAAATAAATAAATAAATAAATAAACAAATAAACAAACAAACAAACAAACAAATAATGTCAACACAATATATTGCCTGTTCTGCATTCACTTATTTACTCTTATTTTATGGGTTATTTTTGGTTATAGCATTTTTGGCCTCTGTTCAAAAGCATGTATTTTAAGAGAACTTAAGACTATTTCAAATATATATTTATATATGTATTGACATAGTTGTTCTTTTTTTCCTGTATTGTTGCTCTTTTTGCTGTTATTAATATCTCATTTTCACACAAAGTTCTCCCCATTTTATCTTCACAATAACCCTATGAGATACTATTGCTGAGCAATTAGGAATAATCTCTCCCGAATCTCACAAACTATTTTCCCATCTAGTTCAAAATTTATGCACGAACATGCTTTTTTGTTGTTTCAGCCACTTTTAAAACCTCATATTAACATTTTAGAATTTTCTAACGCAAGAGGTCGCAATCAGATCATTCACGTCAGCTTGAAATTGTTGGAATTTCGTAAGTCAACCCTCTTGAGAGAAAAAATGGCATTTTAGGAATCCGGTTTTGGAAAAATCATCTTACTGCTTAGAATGTTGGAAGGGAAATTCAGAACTAGAATGCTTTTGATGCCATTGTTGTAAAAATAGTTTGCTTAGGGACACATTCTGCAGCCTGTCTTGACAACCAGTTTTTTTCCACAGCTAACCAAAACAAAACAGAATTAAAAAAAAGAAAACACCTCCAACCAACCAAAAACCACTACCCCTAGAAATCCTTCAGTTGGGTGAGAGAAACCAGGACACCCAAATTTAAAGCTGCTGTTTGGTTGTCCATCATGAATCCAGGGATGGGCTTCTAAAATTTTAGCAAGGGGTTCTCTGCCCGGTTGCTGGGTTGGCGTGGCCATGGCAGGCATGACCTAGTTGGCCTCCTGCCCCACGGGGGGGGCTTTTTGCCCTCTCCGGGTTCTGGAGATTTTCCTCAAACCTCCAGGAGGGTGAAAACGGCCTCCCCAGGCTCTGGAGGCCCTTTGGAGGCTGGAAACGAGCCCGTTTTTGGCCTTCCCGAACTTCCAGTAGGCCTGTTTTTTGCTCTTCCCAAGCCTCCACACACACTCTACACTTACCTGCATCCAGAACGGGCCACGTGGGGACTCCTGGGAGGAGAGGGGTAGGCGGGGCCAGCCAGGAGTGGGATTTGGGGATTCTCCGAACTACACAGAATCTTAGCTAGAGGTTCTCCTGAACCCCTGCGAACCCCCAGCAGCCCCTGGATGAATCCGATTTTCAGGGTTAACACTTAAATTGTGGCTGGTTAGTTTGACGTTTCACAAGATGTTGGCATAAACATTAGAGGGGAAAATGTAGCTGGAGAGGGTGGGATTTGTGTGAAGAACTTGGCAGAGGAATACCTTGTTCTTGACAACCTTCCCTAGAAAGGGAAGGTTGGAGACTGGATGACAATTGTCCAGGATAGTTAAATTCCAGCAATGGCTTCCCAAGGAGGGAATATACCATCACATCCTTTAAGGTTAGTAGACTCACCCCCTTTTTCAAAGCACAGGATGAGCCTAACTGCATAACATCTCTCAGCTTTCACAAGCCAGGATTCAGGTGTGCATTTTACACAATTTATACAATTTTACACAAAATAGGGAGAAAACAGTTGAATGGGTAAATCACATGTGGTTGTTTTTATTGTAAAATTTGCTGCCCCAGGAGCAATCTATTGCAAAATAAACAGAATTGGCTTTCATTTGCAATTCAAAAAGATGACTGAAATTTTGCTTCAAGAGCAACTTTAGGGAAGTAAAAAAAGATGGGACAAAATAATTTTCCTATGTTCTGTCACCTGGAAGGACTTATAACAGCCTTCCAAACCAGTCCAGATATTTTTTACTAGACGTATCATCTCATCTTCCTTTGGGAACAAACTGTTTTTGCTGACATTCTAATGTTTTAGAGGACTAAATATGGAGATGTGGGTAGTGGGAATAACAGACCTCTTCGTTTCTGAAATGAGTATGTATTTGGATTGTTTCCATCAATACTTTTTTAAAAAAAAATTTTTGATTTATATGCTGCCCTTCTCTGGAGACTCAGGGTGGCTTACAATGCGTTAAGCAATAGCCTTCATACTTTTGTATATTTATACAAAGTCAGCTTATTGCCCCCACAAACTGGGTCCTCATTTAACCTACCTTAGAAAGGATGGAAGGCTGAATCAACCTTGAGCCTGGTAAGATTTGAACCTGCAGTAATTGCAGGCAGCTGTGTTAATAACAGGGTGTTTTAAACCACTGTACTACCAAGGCAATACTTAAGGTAAAACAATTTACAGGACTTTTCTTTTTATACACGGGCAACTGCTCTGCAGATTTTTGAAGTTATCACAGTAACCTTATTCATTGACAACAGTGAAAGATGTTAACATGTCCAAACTTTTTTTTGTAGAGTTGAACAAGGAGATACTATTTCAAGATTGACTCAGCCTTCCATCCTTCCGAGGTAGGTAAAATGAGGACCCGGATTGTGGGGGCAATAAGCTGACTTTGTATAAAAAAGAACACCGCTTGGGGGGGGGAGCAAAAGCCCTACTAAGCAGGTATATACAAAAAGTATGAAGGTTATTGCTAAACGCATTGTAAGCCACCCTGAGTCTCCGGAGAAGGGCGGCATATAAATTGAATCAATCAATCAATCAATCAATCAATCAATCAATCAAAAATAAATAAATAAATAAATAAATAAATAAATAAATAAATAAATAAATAAAATAAGAGCTTTCAAACCTAAAATAGAAAAGAAATGGGAAAATGCAATCCTTGCATTAAAATTCTGGATAAGATTACCACCTGCTCTCCATTACTGCAGCAGGCCATTAAAATGAAAAAAAGCTGTGAACATACTCGAGAACTAGAAAGGTTTGGAAGGGAGATCTGCTAAGGACCTATACAGATGTGAGCAAGTTATCCTGTACTTCACTTTCCATCTTCAGAAGGCTGAAAATCTTTTTCGATTAAACATCTATCTTCTCTAAATGTTACTACAAATCCAACCTGTAATAATGATTTAACAGATAATAAATTGAATTTCAGTCTAGGTATATACAGCATAGATAATTGTTCACTAATAAATGAACAATGTGCAATACCTTCTCTAGCTATTTTCATTCTCCAACCGTTGGCTAACGTAACATGTTGTTTGCTGTTATTCAGTTTAACAAACCTTTCTCTATTTCTAGTGATGGATTGTGATGCACCACTATCAACTACCCACAAATCATGGTTAACATTTGTAGAACTTAATATAGCTAAATTAACACCACCAGTCATGAAACATTTCTTGAAACACATATTGTTTTAATATGTATTTAGAGTGCTGTGTCTCCCTATTTCATTTTTATTCTCCTTCCTGTGGGTACCCTGTACAATGTTTTTCAAAAATAATGACCAACATATTTGCATCTCACAAATTCTACTTGACAATATGCTTAAGGGCTAGAGAATCATTTGAACTTTCATCTCTTAAAGGACAATTTTTTAAATTTTTCATAAGACAAGAAAAGCTATACACTATTTTAAATACTTTATTAATCTTCCCCAGAAAATTATTGAGGCCTTCAGAAATAATATATTATATTATTCTATTATAGAATAATAGAAATAGTAAAATAGAATTAGTATTATCTAAAACCAGTTATGCACCCATTCTCACAGAACACATGCTATTTCACAAAATAACATAACAATGTTGAACTGTTATGGAAAGCAAATGTAAATTAAAACTGATTAAGATGAATTATAGGGAGAATCTGTTTTAGGAGTACCCTCATGTCCAAATAAGAAATGCAGCATTAATGAAAAGACTGAAACAAGATGAAGCTCTTTATATATGTTCACATTTTCTTATTAACATCAACCAATATAGATTGTATAGCTCAAGGAAACCTGCTTTAGTAAGTTTTTAAATTACCAGATCCAAATAGCTAGAATCTCTTAGAGCAGCTATCATCTAGAACAGGGGTGTCAAACTCGTGTCGTCACGGTGGTGTCACGTGATGTATCGTGACTTTTTACCCCTTTGCTAAACTGGGTGTGGGCAGCATGTGACACATCCAGCCCGTGGGCCACGAATTTGACAGCTACATTGCTATTCTGATCTAGAATAGCAATGTAGGGTGTAAAAAGCAGGTGGCATAATCAAATGAAGTTAAAATATATATTCCTACAAAAGAATGTATGACATTATTAATTTAAATTAATTCTGAGTAGTAAGACTTAATGCTTACAGTTGATTCCAGATGCAAATATTAGATAAACTCACAATATATCCAAACTATTAATAAAAGACAGACTGAATGTAGGTATAAAACATGCTTTTATTTCTAAAGTAGGATAGTGCCCAGACCTTAAGACCATGTTGTCTATTGAGGATAAACACAAATACAAAGCTTTAGAAAAACAAACTACTTTATCCAAACAACTGGGTTGTACAGACTTCCATTTATGTAATAATTCATACTTAGAAATACATACCTGCATTTATTTGATCTATAATATCAATTAGCTTTGTACAGCAGTGACAAGGTTCATATCATACAAGTTGATTGGCCATTGCAAGAAAAAATAAATATATTTATAGTTCAATTTTTATTATGTATTTAACACTTCAATACAAAGGTAAAGAAACTTCATTTCAACTATCTGAAGTTTGTAGAGAGGTCTGAGCTCAAAGACATGCAACAAATATGTGACAAATACTCTTATCATAATTTTGAATAAGTTATACACAGTGTACATTAGCTAGGAGTTAAAGACTATGACCCTATTACATTCTGAAAAATCAATTAAACTGTGTTTTAAAACAACAACAACACTATCACATTTATTGGGCTAGGAATACAGAAATGATAAAATCTTCATTTTACTATATCCACATAGAGGCTTGTGGTTTTTCAGCAAAGATGCAAGCATTTTACTCAGCCCTTACTACCCTTGCACCATGTAGCACCACAAGGGCACAAAGACTGCTGCATACATCTACAAATCACACTTAGACCCCACTGGTTTTTGGATTGTGCATTTAATATTTAAGTACAATGATAATTTTTTCAACCCAGAATCAAACAATAGCAATTTGGTTTATACTGATTTACAACATTCAGACCACCAGTAAACTTTAGATACAAAAACAGTGAAGAAGGGATGCTATTCACCCTTGGGTTGCTAAAGAGATCATACTATTTACCATTGTGTCTGCAGTATAAACAGAAAAAAATAATAGCCCAAAGGAAATTGGTGGATGGAAGGATAGAATCTAAAGATTGCAATGTGATGGCACACATTTGTATAGTTGCATGCATCAGTGTAAATCCATGCACTTGAGGTATTTTTTCCACTTGAAAAAAATACTATACAGTACATTATTATCTATCATGTCTGAGCTTGAGTCACTTAAAATAATGATATTTGGCTGCTTGGATCTTAGCTATACAGATAACTATTGCATTTCTGATTCTTCAGAAATTAGGTGCATATGTTACAATACCATAGATTCTATCTTAAACTGTTTAAAATGTATGAGATCCATAGAACTAGAATTATTCAGGCATTTTAGCAAAATTTGATAATCTACAATAACATTTAATGTTCTACAGTGGACCATGCATTATTGCTTCATTTAGATGCAAGATAAGAAGAGTCTGTTACCATATTCAGCAAAATTAATGTGTTTCATGTGAAACAGCATTTTTTTTTTCTCTGTGAGTCCATTAGAAACTAGTTGTACTTTCTGCCATTCTTGCTCTTATCAGACTGCTATTGCAGTTACACAGAGAATTAAAGTGACTAACAGTGGGACACACACAGCTTTTAAGCTCTGGTAACTCCTTCTTCAGTCGTTCAAGCTGCTCTGTCTGGAATATATTTGGCTGCTCGGGCATCCAGTCATAAATCCTAAAATATACAAAGAAAAGAATTAAAATCTACTATCAATCTGTAACAAAGCTGTATTGGAAGCCACATAAAAGTTTAATGCCAACACTTAAAAACTATTGAAAATTGAATAATCATCACTTAAAATGGGTTATATGTACAGCTTATATCCTAGCATGTTCGTGATCATTTCCAAAATAAGCACTCGGTGTCTAATATGCTACTAAGTGGAAGTCTGGAGGTAACAATGCTAATATGGATGCCAGAAATGTTACTGGTTGTTAGGCATTACTGGGTTATAAATTGAGCCAAATTCCAGACTACATGCATGAACTCAGCATAATTCCACTACTTGTTACTCACATGCCATGTTATTTAATTTGTATATATATTGGGGTAGGCACTCCAGAGTTGCCCAGGACTGAGATTATGTTGCCAAAACAAAGCAATAAAATGGCCAGCATTTGGCAAGATCTCTTTTTCGGTTACCAAATATGGGTTGAAATAGATAAGGAAATCTGATTTTGCTCATTTCCATAATTATCCCCACCCTCACCCCCAGATAGATCAACACTGTGTGGTAGAAATTAGGGAGACTGGAATCATTTCAAGAGTGGAAACAGATGTAGTTTATGTTTAAAAACCCAGCAAAACACCAAAACACATGCAAAAAATAATAATACCCAGCCCAATCCTTTTTTGATGTGACTACTCTTCCAGAATTTCACCCCAAGTACTTCAGGAAGGAAGTTCCCCTCACTCTATAGTTCATTTGCTAAAGAAAGCATAGTATAAACCTTGTTTTCAAATCACAAGCATGCCATACAAAAAGAATTAAAAAGAAACAGGGATCCCAGAATTATTTTAGAAAAGCATTCTGGAAAGTAAATACAAACCTGGCATATCATGTGGAAATTGAGGATCTTGTAAAACTCTAGAGGAAGAGGAATCCATGTGTCAAGGGCTAATTAGTTGCTTGCCTATTACAGATCCTGAGCTAGCATGCTCAATAGTTTTAAAGTGAGGTAGAAAATCTGTCCTACAAATGACTCTGGATTATCTCTTTTGATTGGCAGTTAGAGTGGAAGAGTCCAACAGTATCTCTGCATGTTTTTTTGTTTTTTAAATTTGATTTATATGCCGCCCTTCTCCGGAGACTCAGGGCGGCTTACAGTGTGCTAAGCAATAGCCTTCATCCTTTTGTATATTTATACAAAGTCAGCTTATTGCCCCCATAACTGGGTCCTCATGTTCCCCATCCCTGCTTCAGATTCTTGTCTGGTTTATAAATATACATATTTTTGCCTGTTTTCCCAAAACTAAGAATCATCCTCACGGCTCTAATTTCAGAAATATTACGATTACAACTATAATATAGTTTCAAATCGATCAGCTGTTCCAGGCAGCGGGGATTGCTGCTGCTGTTCGCTGCTGCTGCCTGTCACTGCCACCACCACCACCCCCTCCCCCCAGGTATGACAAACCACTGCAGCCTTGTCTGTGACGCAATATTCACTCCATAAGACACACAGACATTTCCACCCACTTTGGTGGGGAGGGGTACATCTTATGGAGCGAAAAATACAGTAAGTTTGCTAATTATCGCCTGGATTGTACTCTCAGCAGAATTACCCACATTTGGAATACTAACGTAATACTGAAGAACTTGGTGACTTACATATTTATCTTATACCAATGGATAGGAACATCATTGCTGGATAGTGATACTCAACAAGATGGTTCAGTTTTGTCTTCCAAATCTGAACACTATTTTACTCTATCTTTTTGTGTGCCTTTGAATCAGTGTTAATAACTCTTGGCAACTGCTCCAGACTACTCCCTGCAGTTTTCTTGGCAAGATTTTTTGAAGTGCTTTGCCATTGTTTCCTTCCTAGGGCTGAGAAAGTATGACTGGCCCAAGGTCACCAAGATGTGGGATTAGAATTACAGTCCCCAATTCTAGGCCAGTGCCTTAGTCACTATACCAACTGACTCTCTTATTTAAGCCTGTTTGAATTTTATCTAATGCAGCATGGAATTCAATTGGGGACTTTTTGAAAACTAGTACTAAAGTCAACAATCAAAACCTGGTTTCATTCAATCAAGTCCTTTACAATATTCTCTACTTTGAGATGCCAACTTCCCTACACAACTGAGTTGACCCAGTTGATGGATGTTATGGCAGCATAAGAAGTTTCCCAAATAGCTTTCCAGTTGTCAACTGTCTTTAAGGAGATAACTAACCACTGCATTTGGACAAGCACTTAATGGTTGGTCAACCACGAGACTGATGGTTAGTTTTCTATCCTCACAGATAAAGTATGCTAAAATTTAAAGTCTTGAGTATTTAATAGCTGAACAGAAATATGGATGAGAAAGGGCAGGGATGTAGATGTTGTAGTATCCAGATTGGCTGACAGATGGATTATTCCCTAGAATGATTAATTCATTCCAGACCAGTTAAGAATGATAACTAAGACCCATTGTCTCCACTACCCTCCAAAGTTTGCAAGGCATTACAGTCTTCTGGCCAATGATCTTGCCTATGCCTATTCTACAATGCACCACTGTTTATTTTGTAGAACTAAATATGTTTCTTCTAAATAAGGACCAAAGAATTAGCATAAAGAAAAAAACACCAACAGCTGCACCTAAAATCTGATAAATAGAATTGTTTTGTCTCTGTACTGTTCTTCACAGAGGGAATAGAAACACCCTTAAATAAAACCGGCACATAGAGAAAATCCTGCTAAAAAACCAGAAACTAGAAAGCTAAACACCAACTAGATTTTTTGGACATTACCAGATTTCCCAGAATATGTGAGCCAAGTGGGATATTTTCTCTGAAACTGACTACATCCATAACATCCCGTTAAGTTTAGTACACATCTTTTGCCAAATGCCAGTATTGTTCCTCTTCTTGCAAGCAGTGTAGACACCCCCACAGAGTGCTATTCACAACATTACATTACATTAGCATAATAAAAGTTCAAATTTGGGATTAGGTCAGCAAATGAAAAACTTTATTTGAAATTTGTTGCAATCAGAGACAGCTGTTCTACTTCTTCAAATAGTTCACCAACATAATAAAGCCAAGTAACTGTTAATTTATTATCAATGAATTTCAGTGCATCCTCTTCAGAGAATTTAAGGATGTGCATGAAATGGAAAGTTGCCAAACAGTTCTGAGTGGCCTGCAGTTTTGCAGAATCAACACCTAAGCCATTCTGGTTGTTCTGAAGTGCAACCAGGGTAAAGCTGGTACACTTTACTCCCCCCTTCTTTTTCATAGGCTGCATATTGGTCCACCCACCAATTGTCCTAGTGCCTTATCTTTCTTTTTGCCAAAATTAAAGAAAAGCTCATGGACAGCTGTGGTTACTCAAATAGCCCATACCTATCTTCTCAAGTTCCCTTCCCTTAGTCTCTGATGTCTTTGTCCTTTTCTCACTTTCTTCATTCCACTCAAAACTCTTTGGCTTAGAACACAGATTTTTGTATCTGGATCAAACACACGTTTCAGTACAGAAATGGACTGCCTGAAATGAACTGTTCAATGCATGGAATGATTCGTGCATACAGTGCTTTGCATGTTACAGGATGTATTGGAAAGGGAATCAGGTCAAAATACTTACCCAAAGGTATAGATTTACATTCTAGTAATTTCTAGGACCTGATCTCGATTTAATTCCTATATATAGTAGATATGTAAATATAAAGAATCCCTTGTGTAGAGCTTGACTCCTGATGACTACATGAACACGTCCATGTAATTTACTGACCAAAATGCAGAAATAATTTATTCAGAAATATTTGTTTGACTTCCCAGAATAATCTATTGCTTTGGGACTTCATGGTAATCCCCCGTCCAAGTACAAATCAGCTTTAATACTGCTTAGCTTTTTTTTCTAGATTAGTCATGGTTGCTAGGAGTTAGTCCTATGTAAATGGACATTTGGAAATAAACGTTTTAGATCTGCTGCTTTCTAAATCATTTGATACAACATTGAAAAGAACTATAAATTCTGCCTAGGCAAACGTTTCATTTAATTACCGGCCTGATGCAGATAAAATGCAGACTATCTGCCGCACAACGTTTGGTGATGAGAAGTGCATGTATATTTATCCGTTCTTCCTTCCTCCTTTTACACAGGCATCCCTGAAGCAAGTATAATTGTTACAATATGCCACTCACACCATGGCAAAGCTGGTTGTTCATTCGCATACAGTTAAAATTGCATACAGTATTTTGCATTAAGTATGTTCATTCCTATTAGTGACTTTATATTAAGAGCATTTGGTTTCAAAACTGAAAGTGCAAAGGACATGGCCACAACACATGATGATGATGATGTCTTTTATTAAACATGCGTGATGCCCAACACTCAACAATAACGATAATTTATTAAACGTGCGTGCTGCCCAACACAATAATAACAATAATTTATTAAACTTGCATGCTGCCAGACTCTCAATAACTCTGGGCAGTTCACCATGATCAAAGAAAGACATTATAATAAAATCATTAAAAAATTAAGGTATAGGATGGCAAGTACAATGAAGTGGTGTCTCCTGCACTGAAGGCCTGGATAAAGAACCATAGTAGATATAAGCACGGAGGGTAATTTTGATCACCTAAGTTTGATTAGCAATCACCTGGCCTAAGAAATGCAGTTGATCAACATAATTTTTAAATAAGAACAGAAATACTGAAATAAATTTCTTTCTGTTTATAGTCTGTTCAGTCATAATAGAGCCCAACCCAAAAATGCAAAGTTTAAATGTTCACTATAAGTTACATGTGATAGTTAGGATGTTGTAATACCTATCATACACCAGACCATGAACTCCGTATTCCCTCAGCTTCTTTCTGTTCTCTGGCTCATTTGCTTCATCTCCCCAGCAAAAGACAACTAAGCCTTTAGATATGGCATGGTCAATATATGATGGAGTTTTCAGCAACTCTTCAGTATGTGCGTTAATGCCCTGGAAAAGAAATAGAATGCCTAGATCAACTTGAATGCATCAGAAATGTTACACGTGGTGTTTATAAAGACACTGTGCGGTCATTACAGCACCCTTCTAATATTTAGTTTGCAGCAAAAAAATATAGTTAGCAGTCTATGCAGCACTTTAGAATGCACAAACATATTCATCTGCATTTAATCCCCTGAGGTAGTAATGGGAGTGGCTGCTTTAAAGTGCAGCAGAAAGGGACTAGGTTTACATTTCAAAATACCTTCTGGAGATCAAAACTGTGGTGCTGTCCAGACAATGGACAGGAAAAAAAACCAAACAGTTGCCATGAACTTGTCTTATTGTTTTATGACTTACCAACAAATTTTCAAAGAGTGCAAAACTTGTAGCAATCGCTGTTGTACGGCATCTGAGATCCATGAGTTCTGGATAAGTATCACATTTCCCTTGAGTTAGAAACAATATGGGATACTTATTTTGCTTATGTCTGACCCTAGAAAATTAAAATAAGATAAAAATTTTATTATCTTCTGTGTGGTTCTAATAACGCAACTATATTCTTTCTTTTAAAACAATATCACTTATGTACATAGAAATGACTATGGAGTATCCTACAAGGTGTAAGAAAATTAGAGTGAAGTTATGACCATCACCTTAGTAAAGCCAGCTACCCAAAAATAATGGGCAATGTACTCCAGCAATTGTTGAAGGACCATAAAATCCTCACTTGCTATTCCTAAAGAATATGAAATATTCTGAATCCCCCTTTTAAAATAAAATGTATTACCAAAATCCAGCAAAGTTATACATGGAAAAGGCACATTGTCTTACCTGAACGTCCATTTTGTCCTCGATGATCCGACACTCCACTCATTGGGACTTCTTTCACTTTCATTAAACCGACTGGGTGCCATTCAAAATCTCCTCCACAGCTTGGTCCCACCCACTTTAACTGCGCATGTCCAGTCTTTTCACGAAGTCCTGTTAGAACTCTTCCAGACTGAAATCCTAGGAACCACCTGACCTTTATCCAAATCTAACTTGGTCCCAGCGCTGTAGAGGAAAAAATTAACAAAACCCCAGCCGTCCCAGGTGATGGACAGTTATTGGGAGGGTCGGAGTGTCGGATCATCGAGGACAAAATGGACATTCAGGTAAGACAACGTCCCTTTTTCCTCCTCGATGCTCCGACACTCCACTCATTGGGATATACCCAAGCCTACTTAAATTGGGAGGGAACTGTCTCCATCCTCCTGGCCACGGCTGGGAATTACAGCTTGTAATACTCTCCTGCCAAATGCTGCATCTGCTGATGCAAATATGTCTAATCTGTAGTGTCTTATAAATGAAGATATTGATGACCATGTGGCCGCTCTACAAATTTCATCAATAGATGCATGAGTGGCCCAGGCTACTGACGTAGCCGCACTTCTCGTAGAATGTGGAACTATACCTCCCGGGACTTTTGACCCTTGTATCTTATAAGCTGAAGAAATGCACAATTTAATCCATCTACCAATTGTTGTTGAGGACACTTTTTGACCCAATGTCGATGGTAGAAATGAAACTAATAACGCTTCCGACTTTCTAAAGCTCGCCGTTCGTGATATGTAGTACTTCAATGCTCTCCTTACATCTAAAGTGTGCCATTTTTTTTCTTTTGGATGTTTTGGGTCTGGACAGAAATTTGGTATAATAACTTCTTGTGTACGATGAAATAGAGAATTAATCTTAGGAATGAATACTGGATCTAATCTCATTACTACTCTATCCGGAAAAAATACACATAGATCTTTTCTAATTGATAAAGCGGCTAATTCAGATATTCTTCTAGCTGACGTTATCGCCAACAAAAATGCCATTTTTACTGTAAGATTACGTAATGATGATTCTATAATGGGCTCATAAGGAGCAGAAGTTAAAGATTGTAATACCAAATTAAGGTCCCAAGTCGGGAATCTGTGCACTACAGGTGGTCTTAAATTCCCAGCACCATGTAAAAAGGATCTAATTCTAATATCTTGGGATAAAGGTTGCCCCTTATCTGTAGAAAGTACTGTGGCTAAGGCTGCCACCTGGCGTCTCAGCGTTGCCGGAGCCAGTCCTTTATCAAAACCTGACTGTAAAAATTTAAGAATGTCCTGGACTGTTGCAGACGTTGGATCTGTATGTTGACTTAAACACCACTGAGCAAACTTTCTCCAAGAAGCGTTGTATATGCGAATTGTTGCTGGCCGTCTGGCAGCTTGTATGGTTGCGATAACGTCTTTCGGTAGATGATCTTTCATGAGACATATCCGTTCAAGTGCCAAACGGTCAATTTTAGCCAATCCGGATCTGGATGAAAAACTGCTCCTTGGCTCAGAGAAGTGCTGTTCACAGGTAACTTCCATGGTGGTTCTATCGACCGATCTTTCAGGTCTGCGAACCATTCTCGACGTGGCCAATATGGTGCTATCAGTAGTAAATTCGCCTTTTCATTTATCATTTTTCTGATTACTTGCGTAATAATGAGAATGGGAGGAAAGGCGTATAGAAGCCCTCGGGGCCAAGGTGCCCTTAACGCATCCTGATCCTCTGCTCCCTGAGTCGGATACCGGGAAAAAAACCTTGGCAGTTGTGTATTCTTTGCTGTTGCAAATAAATCTATTATTGGTACTCCGAACCTGTTGACAATCTGATTGAACAGACCTGGATGTAGTCTCCATTCCCCTTGATCTATTATTCCTCTGCTCAACCAACCCGCTTGTTGATTCATCGATCCCGAAATATGTTCTGCTCTTATCGATAGTACATTCTTCTCTGCCCACTTCATCATTTTTTCTGTTTCTTTTTTTTTTATTAAAAAGTTTTATAAGAAATACAATTTTCTCCCCCCCCACCCTTCCCCTTCCCCACATAAATTATACATTTTCTTATACATAAGAAATCCTCCATATATATGTTTCCCTTAAAGAAAGCATTAAAATAAAACATTTTAATTATATTCGGAGTTGCTCTTCTCCTTCTTCCCTCATTCCACAACAAACCTTCTTCTCCTCCTCCTTTCTTTCCCGTCCCTCCTTCCTCTTCCCTCCTACCTCTTCTCCCACCTCATCCTACTTCCTTTCCCTTTCCCCCACTTCTCTCTTCTTTTCCCCCTTCTCGCCTTCACTCCTACTCCTGTCCCCTTCCCTTCCCTTCCTCCTCTCCTTTCTTCCATTCCTCTCCCTCCCTCTCCTCTTCCTACCCCCTCCTCCTCTCTCCTTTCTAACTTCTTTGCTGTGAAATATTTTCCTCCTTTAGTATCTGAGCAACTCCTATATTCTAGGATACACTTTCTTCTGCTAAGACATTTCTCTAATCATCACTTCCCCCCCTCCCTTATCCCCCCCTCCCCACCCCACCCCTGACTTCCCAGAGCAAAAACAGGGTATAGCATCTAACAAACATATGCTAAAATAAACTAACAAATTATAAAGTTCAAAGCTCCCACATGTTCTTTAACTCCCTTTGCTCCAATTCAACAACCTCCCTTTTATAAATTCTCAATACCAATTAAATTAAATTCATTCTTCCTACTTATATAGAAAAAAAAGAAAAAAAGCCTTTTTCTTAATGCATAATCCGATACTTTAGCAGTCTTACAAACAATAAAAATCATGAATAAATTCCATTTCTATACCAGAAAAAAAAATTTCATCTTAAAATCTTGCACATTTTATCTCATATATCTTTTAAAATAATATAGTCTAATGTTAAGCATTTTAAAAATCTCTTAATACCTTTAAAACACTTATTTACCAAATATAAATTTCAGAATCTATAGGAGGGTATCTTTCAATTTTTCAATTAACCATCTTAATACCTCTAACTTTTTAAAAGAACAACCCTTAACTATCCAAATTTTTCTGTTTCAACCATGAGAGACTTGGACCTTGTCCCGCCTTGTTTGTTTAAATGGGCCTTCGTGGCCATATTGTCCGTCAGAATTAATACATGTTTCTGTGTTACCTGCCGTTGAAAATGGCCTAGTGCCAATCTTACCGCTCTCAGTTCTAGCCAGTTTATGCTTTGTATTTTCTCTCTCTGAGACCAAGTTCCTTGAGCTAATTGTGACTCCAGATGGGCCCCCCATCCTAACAGACTTGCATCCGTGGTCAGGGTGACCCTGAGAGGTTCTAAGAACAGTGTCCCTTTGGATAGAGTAAGGGAAAGCCACCACTTTAGTGACTGTCTCACTGGAAAAGGAACTGTGATCTTTGTTAAAGAATCGGCTACTCCTTGCTTCTGAAATGGGAGCAGAAGCCACTGCAGCTGACAATAATGCCTTCTGGCCCATGGCACGATGTTGATACATGAAATCAGTTTGCCCAACAGTTGGGACAGCGTTAACAGGGATACATTTTTGTGATATAGTATCTGAGAAATTACTTTCCTGATACTGATTTGGCGTTCTGGAGATAGATGGACTAAACCTTGAATTGAATCTATTACAGCTCCCAAATGCAAAATTCTTGTTGTGGGCACTAGATGACTCTTGTCCCAATTTATTGTCAGACCATGATCCTGTAGAGACTTGATGACCATTGTCCTGTCCATTTGAGCTTGGTCTGCTGTGGAAGAGAGTATCAGTATATCGTCTAAATAACAGACAATTCTCACCGACTTTTCCCGAAGAGTAGCTGCTACTGCCGCCATTAATTTTGTGAATATCCGAGGAGCTGACGATAGACCGAAAGGCATAACTCGGTACTGAAAATGTCGGTTCCCGTAAGCAAATCTGAGGAATTTCCTGTGTGACGGGTGGATCGGAACATGTAAATATGCCTCCTTTATATCTATTGATTGCATGAAATCGTTTAAACGGACACATCCTAATAGAGTTCTTAGTGAGTGCATTTTGAATCTTCTGTACCTTACATGGAGATTCAACTGTTTTAGATTTAATATGCCCCGCCATCCACCCGAGCTTTTGGGCACAAGAAAAAATATCGAATAAAAGCCCATTCCCCACTGGTGCTTTGGTACAGCTTCGATGGCTTCTATTTCCAGTAAATGTTGAATCTCCAAATCCATGAGTTGTTGTTTGGATTGGAGACTTGGGAATGGACATTGAATAAAACGTACAGGGGGAGACGAAATGAACTCCATTTGAAGTCCGTCTGATACAGTTCTTACAATCCAATTGTCTGTCGTTGACATTTCCCATTGGTGATAGAACATTTGAATTTTGCCACCAATGGGAAACTGTATCAAAGAGTCATTTTCCACAACGGAAGGAACGATAATTGGATCCTCTGAATAGTCGTTTGATCCCAGCCTGGCGCCTTCCCCTGTCACGAAAGGAAGATCTTTCTGAATAGTTGTTGTACTGTTGCGCAGTGGTACGTGGAAAATAGGAACCGCCCTGTCCTTGCTCAGGACGAAAAGGCTGACATGGAAAAGGAGAAAAACGACGATCTGGACGTCTGTAAGATGAAGGTAAGACTTTTCTTTTATCTCTTCCTTCCACTAAAATGGAATCCAATGATTTTCCAAACAATGAACCTCCTTGGTACGATGCTGTTGTTAGGCGCCATTTTGATTTCATATCTGCGCGCCACTGGCGTAACCATAAGAGATGCCGAGAAGTGACTGCAGAAGCCAATGCTCTAGAAGCAAATTTTGCTGCGTCCAGAGATGCATCCGCAGAATATTCCACAGCAGCAATTAATTTGGCCATATCCTGTTGAAGATGATTATCATGAGTAGGTACTCTGTCCTTCAGTTGTCTGAGCCACACTAACGAAGCTCGATTAAAAAAGGACGCTGAAGTAGCTGCTCTAATAGCCCAGGCTGCTGCTTGGTGAGTTTTTTTAAAAGTTAGCTCCGCCTGCCTATCTTCTTGCTTTAAACCATCACCCGCATCACCAACTAATACCGATGGTGATGTGAGGCTAGCAACCGGTTCATCTATTGAAGGTACTTGTAGGAGAGCATCTAATTTAGGAGATGCACAATAAAGTTTCTTATCAAAATTATTAGGAGCTGATAAAGCACCTGGACGTTCCCAAGGTTTCTGTATTACTTGGGCAAATAAATCAGGACATGGAACAAAATCAAAATCCGCCGTAGGCAAAGGAAACAAATTACTTATCGACTCATTTTGATTACCGGAAACAGTAGACTGACCTAAGCCTTGATCCATATTTGTAGCCGCCTTCGCTTTACGAAGGAGTGATTTAAACAATACAGGATTAAAGAGACCTTGAAAGGCTGGCCTGTCAGCAACCTCGCTTTCATCTTCCGACATTTCCAAATCTTCTGGATAATCATCCCCTTGATCTGCCAGATCTAAAGATTTATAACCTTGAGCTGAATGGTTATGATCAACTCTGGATGAATGACATTGCCCCATGGATACTGCTCCAGGATCCATTGGTGCTATAGGTAAGGTAGACTGTTGTAGTCCTGCCTGGAAAATTCTAGTAAAAGTTTGAGCCAAAAATGTTTGGAAATCTATGTCCTGGCCAAATAAAGAATTTTCCTCAACTCTGAGTCCTGCCGCTGTTGGCGTAAAGGTTGACTCAGGAACCCTTTGGGTTAATCTTTGAATAAATGGTCCTACTTGGCCAGCATCTTGTGCTGCCATGCCTCCAGGAAAATGTGGTATTGTTTGATCCCTTGTCTCTGGGACTTCAGGATTTTGTACATAATAGTCAGAATTCAGAGTATTGCACTGTTGAACTGGGTCTGAATGACTCTGGACTACTCTTATATCATTATCATCACTTAAAACAACTGTCTGCGCTGAGCGCTTAGCTTTGTCAAATTGTCTTTCCAGAGCATTATGCCTACGCTGATCTTGTTTAGACATTTTCAAAATCCCTTCTGACTGAACAGATCCAAGATGAGAAGCCTGTGTTGAAGCCTTGGACTTAGCTTTTTTTGATCTTAGTGGCTTGGGAGATGGAGCCCTAGAAGGAGATGGACTTAGATCTAATTCAGAGGATAATGCTCCTTCTGCCATAATCCCTATTAATCAGTACCTTAAATTAATTTGTAATAAGGTAAAAGTAATATTTCCCTGCCAAAAAGGAGTTGAAGTTGAATTGGAATATGCAGGAGGTAGGACCCAATCCAGACACTGGTGCAGTCCTTCACTTCTTTTCCCCCTTAGCCTCAATCCTTGAAAGAGGACTTGAAGGAATAATAGCCAGTAACCACTCTAATACAAAGGCGGTTGGTCTCAACAGCGGCGGTTAAATTGGCTGCGCTGGAATCACCACAGGGAAACCTCAGCTGAGCTGTTTCAAAAGCCGCTACAGTAACAGCCTGCTAGCGCTTTATTTCGTTATTTTGAAGCCAAGTACTGAAGAAAAACCTCCTGCTGAGAGAGTTTGCCGGCAAGGCAGGGACTCCAAAGCCGCTAGAAATTGATAACTAAAAGCAGAGAGACTACGAGAGCGAGGGCGGTTCTCCCGGCGCGCCAGTTAACCGGCTCCATGCTCATGGCAAATGACAGTTGAGAAGAAATCCAGACTTCTCTCAAAGCGCTGAATAATTATTTAAGTTAAAGCCAGCGGCAGGCGCTCCAGCCGGAAAAACGCCTGACCGCTATTAGCGCTTATAATTGAGATCGTAGCTCTCTGTCAATAGCTGAAAAATTTAAAACTTTCCAATTATTTGCCTAATTTAACACAATGAAGTCTAGATAATGAAGCACTCCAGTCTGGTCACTTTTGACTGAGTGAAAAGACTGGACATGCGCAGTTAAAGTGGGCGAGACCAAGCTGTGGAGGAGATTTTGAATGGCACCCAGTCGGTTTAATGAAAGTGAAAGAAGTCCCAATAAGTGGAGTGTCGGAGCATCGAGGAGGAAAATGTTATCTTTGACAGGAGTTTCCTTTGAATTGAAATATTCAGTTTAAAATACCACTAGTCTATTGTAACCTTTTTATTTGGCCTCTTAAAAATATAGATTTCATTGTTTAAAAACATTTAGGTAACATTTCCCACATGTATAACTTTGCTGGATTTTGGTAATACTTTTTACTTTAGAAGAGGGATTCAAAATATTTCATATTCTTTAAGAATAGGAACTAGGGATTTTGTGGCCCGTCAACAATTGCTGGAGTACATTCCCCATTATATTTGGGCAGGCTGGCTATTAATTTGGGATACTCGATGCTGCAATAGATACCCTTATTCCCTGGTTTAGAGATTTCAAGCATAGTAACGTGAGGATTGTTCGCCCACGTCTGTTTCTATTAGCATTTGGGGGGGTAGGGGAGAATGTGAATCTTCTAGTTATACAGTATTTTAAATCCTACTGATATAAAACATTCCTAAGATAAAACTACTTCATTGACAAGGCCCTTAAAATATTTTCATTAAACTCACATTGTGCATATATCTGCATCAAATGAAGAAAATATAACCCTTCTTCCTCCAGCTTTGAGCAGAACAGTCTTCAAAATTATATCTAGATAGACGTTCATGTCAAAATAAGTTGAAAGGTTGCCATCCCACACACCATCCTACAAAAAATAAAAGCCACAGAGGTAGGGTTATTGAAGTTTAATGGAAAGACACTGATTTAGACAATATGTCTTGACATATAACTTGGCTCCAAATCACTGAAGTTATCAATAGAGCAAAACCTCAATTTAATGGAACTCCAATTAATAGACTTCAGCAACAAGAGACTAAATATGCATTCAGACTTCACCCCTGAAATATCAGAGGTCAGTTTTTTCAAAGTTTGTTCAGACAATTGATGTTATTTGTGAGATTTAGGCAATGACAAAATGTTAATATCACTTGCATCAATTTATGTCATTTGTTGATGTAAATGTTATGTATACTAATGCAAATGATATAAAAACATAAATAAGGGCAATATGAAGTAAATTTCAATCAGTTTAACAAATATTTGGCCTTAAAAGATATGTCTTGCCACCAAATGGTCTTATACACTAAGGTTTCACTGTACAGAATATAATTGTTATTTTACCATTTCAGGTCAAATAAGCAGATGAATCTTTTGGGAAATTTTTCTTTCTCTCTATATAAACATTGTGTAGTATGGAATTCTGAATTTTTACCTGAATCACATGCAGATTTCATATCTCCATGTTTTACTCAAGTCATAGTCTTTCATCTTAAAAAATATCTTCCTCACACCAAAAGCTCTAGTATATATATATGTCTGCATCAATCTATTGTGCTAGTTCATGGTCCTATACATTGTAGTTGTCAAGTTTCCGAAAGATGCCCTAATTAATTCATGAGCCATGATCCAAACTTCAAAGGAAATATATTCATTATTAGGAGCACCATTCCGGCAATACTCGGATGGTTAGGACTGATCCTACGTAGATTTACGTTCCCCTATGACCTTGTCTCTCCCCTCCTCTCCGGCCATGTCATAAATCACATTCTCCAATTAACCACTTTGGCTGGCTGTGAAACCTAACTCCCTCCTTCTGGTTGCGGTCAGAAAGAATGTATGGAATTCACTTCAGTTCTTCCTCCCTCCTGCTCATGGCAACTTGAAAGCTTTGCAAGTTGACATTAGTAACAGTCAACCCCTGCAAATGTCTTAATTCCTTCCAACACCATTGTTTTATAATATAACTGTTGACTTAAAGGAAGTAGATAAAACTTAAGGTTTATGTAAACACTGTATATTAAAACATTGATTCTTACCTTTTGCTGGCAGATCCATTTGATTTCTATATTAAATCCAACTTCTTCAGGAATCAATTCTAGTACCTAGTTAAAAAAAGGAATTCCAGCAATATAAGTACTACTGATCAGGCCAAGTATAAAACATTGATTTACAGACCTGCATTCAATGCATTTTGGCTGTTACGGACAAAATCTGAAGTTGTAAATGCTATGTAATTTATATATATTCATTTAAAGTATCATTTTGCATATACAATTTGTAAATTTGGCATTACATAATTGATCAATAAAACTGTATTAACTTGCCTGTATTTAGAAGTGATTTTTTTTTTTATTTAAAATATCTTGGAGTTCCTTTTAGAACTTATAGGAGTTGTTCAAAAACAATTTCCAAATAACTACACATGGCAGCTTGAGAATCAATTAGATTCTCAAATATTCTATTATACTGTAATGAATGCCACATAGAAAATCTACCATCACTTAAAAATAGGTGCAACCAACGAAAGGAAATTTTAACCCTTATCTAAACTGAATCTTCTAAAGTCTGTGCTCTTAAGTTTAATGCTACATTGCAAAATTGATTCTTAAAAAATATAAACTTTATTAGGTTCACTTCATCAATGAATGCACTGTTTGCTATATTAACTTCCTAGCTTTTCATTAACTTAATCAGCTTTCATAAAAACATTAAGATTTTCTACGTATAGATTTTTTTAAAAAAAATGTGCATGCAGTTAACTGACCTAATTTAAACAATCAATTTCTTGAATCTGCTTTTTATCAGTTTAGTACACTGGAGTTTTCTCTACACCTATGTTCCATTTATGGAATTTTTGATCCAGGACACCTATTTGACATTATCTGAAAGAATTTCCATTGGTTTCGTAGATTAGCATTTTGTAAATAGCCACCTAAATGTTTATCTGGTATTTATCTGCTACCTAGCCTTGATTTAATTTCTTTGATTATATGTAATTTTAAAAATTAAGTTTGATACATATATTTTGGTTATTCTTGCCTTGAGCATACTCATATTACATATACAGTGGGGCAAAAAAGTATTTAGTCAGCCACCAATTGTGCAAGTTCTCCCACTTAAAAAGATGAGAGAGGCCTGTAATTGACATCATAGGTAGACCTCAACTATGAGAGACAAAATGAGAAAACAAATCCAGACAATCACATTGTCTGATTTGGAAAGAATTTATTTGCAAATTATGGTGGAAAATAAGTATTTGGTCACCTACAAACAAGAAAGATTTCTGGCTCTCACAGACCTGTAACTTCTTCTTTAAGAGGCTCCTCTGTCCTCCACTCATTACTTGTATTAATGGCACCTATTTGAATTTGTTATCAGTATAAAAGACACCGGTCCACAACCTCAAATAGTCACACTCCAAACTCCACTATGGTGAAGACCAAAGAGCTGTCGAAGGACACCAGAAACAAAATTGTAGACCTGCACCAGGCTGGGAAGACTGAATCTACAATAGGCAAGCAGCTTGGTGTGAAGAAATCAACTGTGGGAGCAATAATTAGAAAATGGAAGACATACAAGACCACTGATAATCTCCCTCGATCTGGGGCTCCACGCAAGATCTCACCCGGTGGGGTCAAAATGATCACAAGAATGGTGAGCAAAAATCCCAGAACCACACGGGGGGACCTAGTGAATGACCTGCAGAGAGCTGGGACCAACGTAACAAAGGCTACCATCAATAACACACTATGCCGCCAGGGACTCAGATTCTGCAGTGCCAGACGTGTCCCCCTGCTTAAACCAGTGCATGTCCGGGCCCGTCTGAAGTTTGCTAGAGAGCATTTGGATGATCCAGAAGAGGATTGGGAGAATGTCATATGGTCAGATGAAACCAAAGTAGAACTGTTTGGTAGAAACACAACTCGTCGTGTTTGGAGGAGAGAGAATGCTGAGTTGCATCCAAAGAACACCATACCTACTGTGAAGCATGGGGGTGGCAACATCATGCTTTGGGGCTGTTTCTCTGCAAAGGGACCAAGACGACTGATCCGGGTACAGGAAAGAATGAATGGGGCCATGTATCGTGAGATTTTGAGTGCAAACCTCCTTCCATCAGCAAGGGCATTGAAGATGAAATGTGGCTGGGTCTTTCAGCATGACAATGATCCCAAACACACCGCCCGGGCAATGAAGGAGTGGCTTCGTAAAAAGCATTTCAAGGTCCTGGAGTGGCCTAGCCAGTCTCCAGATCTCAACCCCATAGAAAACCTTTGGAGGGAGTTGAAAGTCCGTGTTGCCCAGGGACAGCCCTAAAACATCAGAGGAGATCTGCATGGAGGAGTGGGCCAACATACCAGCAACAGTGTATGCCAACCTTGTGAAGACTTATAGAAAACCTTTGACCTCTGTTATTGCCAACAAAGGATATACAGTCAGGTCCAGAAATATTGGGACATCGACACAATTCTAACATCCTTGGCCTATACACCACCACATTGGAGTTGGAATAAAACAAACACAATGTGCTTTAACTGCAGACTGTCAGCTTTAATTTGAGGGTATGTACATCCAACTCAGGTGAACGATGTAGGACTTACAGCAGTTTGCATATGTGCCTCCCACTTGTTAAGGGACCAAAGGTAATGGGACAGAATAATAATCATAAATCAAACTTTCCCTTCTTTTTTTTTTATTTTTTTTTTATTGCAAAAGTTTTACAATTACATTTTCACCCCTTTTCCCCCCCCCGCCTCCCCCCCAAACTTCCCAACCTCCCTAACCCTCCCTAACCCTCCCCTCCCCACAGACTTCCCTATAATATATTCATACTCATAAAAAACCCTTAATATAACACTCATATATAAACTTGAACCCCTCCCTCCCCTGTATAATTTTTCTCTTTACCTCCTTACATTAAAATATTTCCAATACATTATTTTCAAATAAAAGCTATTTGATACTTTCTAGTTTGATATTTGTTCTGAACATATTCTATCCACCTTTTCCATTCCCATTCATAAGTCTCTTGTGAACAATCTTTTAAATATGCTGAAATCTTCGCCATCTCTGCAAAACTGACCATCTTCAAAGTCCATTCCTCGATAGTGGGCAAAGCTTCATTCTTCCAGTATTTACCTATCAACAATCTTGCTGCTGTTATCATATACAATATCCATTTTGTTTCACCCAATGTAAAACCCTTAACTATACCCAATAAAAACAGTTGTGGAGAAAATTGAATTTTTTTCTTCAAAACATTCTGCATGACCCACCAAATTTTTATCCAAAAAGCCTTAACTTTCCTACAGGTCCACCAAACATGATAATACGTAGCATCCAAACATTCACATCTCCAACATTTTGGCTGAACATTAGGGTACATACATGACAACTTTTTGGGATCTAAATGCCATCTATAAAACATTTTATAGAAATTTTCCCTCAGGTTCTGCGACTGTAAATTTAACATTCTGAACCCAAGTTTTTTCCCATGTTTCTAACATCACTGGCTCTTCAAAATTTTGTGCCCACTTAATCATACAGTCTTTAACTAATTCCGTTTCTGAGTCCCTTTCTAGCAAAACATTATAAAGCCTTTTGATATGCATTGGACCTTTCTCTCTTATATGTCTAACCAATTCTTCCTCGTGCAACATAATACCAGTTTTTTGGTCCTCTTTCCATCTCAATTGTAATTGATTATATTGTAACCAAGTTAAATTAATCCCTTCGTCCAACAGTGTCTGCAATGTCTTCAGCTGCCATCTGCCCGCATCTGTAAAAAGAACCTCTTTGTATAAAAAACCCCCGAGTGACATTATATTTGTATTCCACAAAGTATGACCAAGATCCAGCCATAGCGGTATTTTATAATCCCATTTGAGTCGATGCTTCTTCCAAACTCTCATCAAAGAGTCTCTAAGTATATGACTTTTAAATACTTTATCAACTTTGTCATCATAAAATAAGTAAGCATGCCATCCAAATTCAAGATCAAAACTTTCTGCATTCAGTATTCCAGCCTTTTTACTTCCAAACCAATCACTTGTTAAAGTTAAAGCTGCTGCGTCATAATATAGCTGTAGGTTTGGAAGTTTAAGACCTCCTCTTTCTGGAACATCTTGCATAATTTTCAATTTCACTCTCGGCTTCTTCTCGTTCCAGACGAACTTATTCACTCCAGATTGCCAAACTTTCAATTGTTTATCACTTTTAAGCACCGGAATCATTTGAAACAAAAAAAGAAATCTTGGCAAAATATTCATCTTAACTGCTGCTATTCTTCCAAGTAGAGACAGCTGCAGTTTTTTCCAAGTCTCCATATCTTTCTGCACCTCTCGCCACAACACCTCGTAGTTATTTTGAAACAATTTCATATTTGATTCTGCAACCTGAACTCCTAGATATTTTACCTTAGGTACAGTCTCAAAACCTGCCCTCCTTTCAAGCTCATGTTTACGATCTTGTGTCATGTTTTTAGCTATCATTTTAGTCTTTTTTGGATTCAATCTAAAACCTGAAACTTTACCATAGTCTTGTATAATGTCCTTCATCAAGATTATTGATTCCACTGGTTGTGATAGGGTAACAACCAGATCATCTGCAAATGCCTTTATTCTGTAATCCTCTTGCCTGATCTTTATACCTTTCAAAATATTAGAGTCCCGCATTGTATTTAGCAAGACTTCTAGTGTTAAAATAAATAAAAGTGGGGACAACGGACATCCCTGTCTTGTTCCTTTTTCAATTTTAAACTCTGTTGTCAGACTTCCATTAATTATGATCTGTGCCTTTTGCTCTTGGTAAATTGCCGAAATCGCCTGTATAAATTGATCCCCAAAGTCCATCTTTTTCAAAGTCTTTAATAGAAAACTCCAATCCACTCTATCAAAGGCCTTCTCTGCATCCAAAAAGACTGCAGGGATCTGTAAACTTTCCCTTCTTAATACTTGGTTGCAAATCCTTTGCAGTCAATCACAGCCTGAAGTCTGGAATGCATAGACATCACCAGACGCTGGGTTTCATCCTGGGCCTTTTATCTGCCAGGCTTCTACTGCAACTGTCTTCAGTTCCTGCTTGTTCTTGGGGCATTTTCCCTTCAGTTTTGTCTTCAGCAAGTGAAATGCATGCTCAATGGGATTCAGGTCAGGTGATTAACTTGGCCATTGCATAACATTCCACTTCTGTCCCTTCAAAAATTCTTCGGTTGCTTTTGCAGTATGCTTTGGGTCATTGTCCATCTGCACTGTGAAGCGCCGTCCAATGAGTTCTGCAGCATTTGGCTGAATGTGAGCAGATAATATTGCCCAAAACACTTCAGAATTCATCCTGTTGCTTTTGTCAGCAGTCATATCATCAATAAATACAAGAGAACCAGTTCCATTGGCAACCATACATGCCCACGCCATGACACTACCACCACGCTTCACTGATGAGGTGGTATGCTTAGGATCATGAGCAGTTCCTTTCCTTCTCCATACTCCTCTCTTCCCATCACTCTGGTACAAGTTGATCTTGGTCTCATCTGTCCATAGGATCTTGTTCCAGAACTGTGAAGGCTTTGTTAGATGTTGTTTGACAAATTCTAATCTGGCCTTCCTGTTTTTGAGGCTCACCAATGGTTTACATCTTGTGGTGAACCCTCTGTATTCACTCTGGTGAAGTCTTCTCTTGATTGTTGATTTTGACACACATACACCTACCTCCTGGAAAGTGTTCTTGATCTGGCCAACTGTTGTGAAGGGTGTTTTCTTCACCAGGGAAAGAATTCTTCGGTCATCCACCACAGTTGTTTTCCGTGGTTTCCCGGGTCTTTTGGTGTTTGGAATGCACGGGTGCATTCCTTCTTTTTGAGAATGTTCCAAACAGTTGTTTTGGCCACGCCTAATGTTCTTGCTCTTTCTCTGATGGGTTTGTTTTGTTTCTTCAGCCTAATGATGGCTTGCTTCACTGATAGTGACAGCTCTTTGGATCTCATCTTGAGAGTTGACAGCAACTGATTCCAAATGCAAATAGCACACTTGAAATGAACTCTGGGCCTTTTATCTGCACATTGTAATTGGGGTAATGAGGGAATATCACACACCTGGCCATGGAACAGCTGAGAAGCCAATTGTCCCATTACCTTTGGTCCCTTAACAAGTAGGAGGCACATATGCAAACTGCTGTAAGTCCTACACCGTTCACCTGAGTTGGATTTACATACCCTCAAATTAAAGCTGACAGTCTGCAGTTAAAGCACATTGTGTTTGTTTGATTTTGATTTGATTTTGATTTTATTAGATTTGTATACCGCCCTACTCCCGAAGGACTCAAGGCGGTGAACAGCCAAAAAATAAGACACATAGATTACAAAATTTAAAAACAGTATAAAACCACATTAAATAATTTGGCCTGGGACAAATTAAAAACACCCTCATGGTTAAGACAAATTTAAAATTTACAATTTAAAAAAGGAAAACGTTAGGCCAGGCCAGCCAGTTGAAATAGAAAAGTCAAGGGCGCAGAGGAAGGTGCATAGATCCGGAATCCTCCGTATCTCCGGGGGAAGCTCATTCCAGATAGCAGGTGCCCCCAAAGAGAAGACTCTCCCCCTGGGGGCCGCCAGCCAACACTGTTTGGCCGACGGCATCCTGCAGAGCCCCGCTCTATGACAGCATACTGGCCGGTGAGAGGCTGCTGATGGCAGCAGGTGGTCCCGTAAGTATCCAGGTCCTAAGCCATGAAGTACTCTAAAGGTGGTAACCAAAACCTTGAAGCGCACCCGGAAGACCATCAGGAGCCAGTGCAGCTGGCACAGGAGAGGTGTTACATGGGGACGCCACGTCGCTCCCATAACCACACACACGGCCGCACTCTGCACCAATTGGAGCCTCCATTCCAACTCCATTGTGGTGGTATAGAGCCAAAGATGTTAGAATTGTGTCGATGTCCCAATATTTCTGGACCTGACTGTATAACAAAGTATTGAATTGAACTTTTGATATTGACCAAATACTTATTTTCCACCATAATTTGCAAATAAATTCTTTCCAAATCAGACAATGTGATTATCTGGATCTGTTTTCTCATTTTGTCTCTCATAGTTGAGGTCTACCTATGATATCAATTATAGGTCTCTCTCATCTTTTTAAGTGGGAGAACTTGCACAATTGGTGGCTGACTAAATACTTTTTTGCCCCACTGTGTATCAAATTAACAAAATAAATGCTAACAGAGTTCCATGAGGCAGACACTCTGAAATCATTATCTATAAGCTGTCTTTAGCCACAAGCATTAGAAACATAAAAGTTCAGCTCTGATTATGCAACAGATTTAAAAATACTTACAAAGCAACAAACACAATTAAAATTATTTATATCATCTTGCTCACTATCTGTAATAGAACCAAATATTATTTTAGTATTTTTTTAAAATCATGGGATTATTCTCTTAGGTTTTAATACCTCTAGTATTCTATTTCAGAGTTTATATTAAAATGTACTAAAATGACTAAATGGTAGCTTACTGATTGTAAAGAAGGGAATGGCTGCATCTCAGAAGCTATATTTTCTTCTTCTTTAAATGATACTGTAGAGAAGAAATATAAAATGAAAGAAAAAAATTAAATAAAGGGAACCCAATTTCAACAGTTTATGCAATTACCAATGATGCATAATCTGAGATAGAGATGTCCAATTTTTTTCACCTTGGAGGTAACAATTCACACTCCTAACCTGAGACCATGATGTCAATGGAAGGGACACAACTGAAAAACTAGGGGCTATTTTTGGATCTGAGGATTAAGGGTGAAAGTAGGAGACCGTGCACTCTCATCCTCACTTTTATATCACTCTTTTTAAACATGTAAATCGCACCATCAAAATTCTGCCAGGCATTTTCAGGGAGCTTCAGTTGGCCAACAGATTACTCTTCCATTTATAAAGGCCAGCAATTTATTGCCCAATCTCTAGAAATGTCAATGATCTTGCTCCAAGGCAGAGCTGTAATAAGATAAATGCAACATGTAGTGGCTAATTTAATGATAATAGCACATCTAAATTGTCTCCCATTAATCTTCTTCCTTGACTTTTCTGAATGATAAAAACATTTCATACATCAATAAGCATCTGTTATAAAATCCATCTTAAATGCCTCATAAAATAGGAGGGAGTTAGACTAAAACAGAGGTCCCCAACTCCCGGTCCGCAGCATGCCAGAAATTGCAAACAAGTGAAGCCCCATCTGCGGGATTCAGGCAGCACATGAAGCCACACACCCCTTGGTCTGTGGAAAACCCTCTCTCCACAGAACCAGTCCCTGATGCCCAAAAGGTTGTGGGCCGTTGGATTGAAAAACATCTATGCAGTAATTGGCCTTCTTCAATATCTCAATACAGAATTATCAAAATGTATCCGGTATATTGCTTAGCTTAACCAGGAAAACCACTTCCAAAGAGGTATTACTAATTTGATTAAAGAACTACTGTTTGTTTTTCTAATTTTTTTGTGCCTTATTGCTTTATTAAAAAATAGGATAGTAAATCACTAAAAACCGGGGGAGAGTTCTCATACATAGGAAATATATTTTGCATATTAACAGTGCTATAAATCTACTCCCACCTAAACACACTACAAGCTATTGAAATTATACAGCAAGGTCATTAATAAATGCATAAATATGCACTGTGGAAGCATGACCAAGAGTTAGGGTACATACCTTGACTATCTTTAGATTTCAAAGCAGTCACATGTGTCAACTACAAATTGAATGAATAAAATATTTTAGAAACCTTTATCAAAACTTGCAAAACCTTTCAAGCATATTCATTTTCTGAGCAATATCTATAAAATGTTGTCCTAAAAATAAAGACATAAACTGTCTATATGATAATAAAAACCTTGTTGCTATTTGAACTTTTGCAGAGCACAGCATCATGAATGTGTTGACATTTATAGTCTTATAAATGTCAATGTCAGGAATGTACCGTACTTTTCGGAGTATAAGACACACTTCTCCCCCTCCCAAAAAAAGTGGGTGGAAATGTCTGTGCGTCTTATACAGTGAATGTTGCCAAAGCCCTGCCCACCCACCGGCCCCCACCCTTTGGCTTCTGCCTCCCAGCAATTTGCCTTCTTACAGCAAACAGTGTGGTCAGCTTCAGCACAGCCTGATTTAGCACGAGATGCTGATTGGCGGTTGGATCTGAATACCTATCAGTTGTTCCAGGCTGTGGGGATCGCTACCACCCATCGCCGCCAATGCTGCCCATCACCACTGCCACCTATCGCCTTCTCCACACGCCCCATTTTTGGCTCGTTCCAGGTGGCGGGGATAGGCGGCGCCGATGGGTGGCGATGGAGCCAATAGGCAGTGGCGATCTCCACAGCCTGGAACAGCTGATAGGAGGTATTCCGGGAGGCAGATCCAACCGCCAATCAGCTGCTCGTGCTAAATCAAGCTATGCTGAAGCTGACCACACTGTTTGCTGTAAGGAAGCAAATTGCTGGGAGGCAGAAACAGATTTTTTTTTTTCTTATTTTCTTCCCCAAAACCTAGGTGTGTCTTATACTTTGGATCATCTTATAGTCCGAAAAATACAGTATTTATAAAATTTCTATGCTGTCAATTCTTCACAATCACAATGGCTTACAACAGAATATTCAGATATCAAATATTAAAGGCTCTAATGCTGGGAAAGGTGGAAAGAAAAAGACGACAACAACCAGGAATAAAGTGGTTGGCACACTATCAGAAAACCTGAAGAGGTTATGAACAGATCATAATGGAGAAAATCTATGTGGTCTCTAGGAGCTGATGCTGACTTGATTGATAGCACATAATCAATCAAACATTTATATTACTTAATAATGAGAAATAGGCATCCAAATAGCAACAATCACAAACATTCCTCAAAACCAAGTCTTCAAAGCCTTCAGAAGACAATCAGTGAGGGAGACAGCCTAATTTTTAGAGGGAGTTTGTTCCATAATGCAGGCACCATGATAGAAAAGCCATCCAGATGCAAACAGCCTGCAGGCAGGAGTTGAACAGCATTTCTAGCAAGGTCTGAGATGGCAATATTAAAAGAGTTCGAGCAGTATATTAATAATTTTGCACCCCAATAATCAGATAACTTCTCACAGCAGCTTCATGAAGATATGAATTACAAAGTACAAGAGAACATTTGGGGTACCTCACAAGGGAGAGACCACTGAGCCAATTTCATATCTCCCACTGACTAGAACTGCCCACTAAGACAGGAACAAATGGTTCCCCTAATCATAGGCAGCCCAGATAAATAACGCTGTTACTTGATGTATTTTTTGAGAAATGCTTAATGAATCAGTCAATACAATACTGTACCTTTAATAACTTCAGCTGGGGAAATGTAAGCTCTTTAACTGCAATCTCAAATAATTCCAATGTTTCAGTTTCCATTTTCTTTACAGAAAGAGTGAAAAAATACAGGTAAGTTATAAAATCACTGAATTTACTGAATTCACTGAATGTTAGAAATTCTTCTAAGGCTATCTGCTAGGAAGTAGATCTGATAGTTAAGGTACCAGGTTAGAAACCAGGAAAATGTGAGTTCTAGCTCTCCCCCCCTTAGGGATAAAAGCTAGCTGGGCAATTTTGGGCAAGACACTCTCTCAGCCCAACCCTGTTTACAAGGGTTGCTATGGGAAAAATAAGAGAAGGAATGAGGTATGTTCATTGCCTTGAGTTACTTATAAAGTAATACAGGTAAAAAAAATTTTTTAAAAAAACTAATACATAAATTTAATAGGACTTACTCCCAGATGAACATATGCAGATTGTGTTGTAGAGTCAATGTAAGCATTTTCGTAATAATTATTTATACAAATTTGTATTAAATAATCTATAATAGTTATATATTAATTAAAAAGCAAATAAAAAAAGTGAAGCTAATAAGTAAAGTAACATTAAGGATAATATTAAAGATTCCCTTATTAGGAATTTCAAGGTGTTTAAACTATAGACAGCATAAAAAGAACAAGAAAAGACAGCATAGTGTCCTGAAATATAGTGCTATCTAGAAAACCACATATTTTTTCCAAATTTTCCATTTGAGACATGTTACTCTAATAAATATCCCTGTGATTCATTCAGATCAATAGGTGCCTTAAACTTAACAATTTTGATCTTGAGTATCAAGAGAAGGAAATAAATAGGTAAAATATAGTATTCTGAAACAGAAACCATTAATTGAATTGTATTGCTATCAACAATGTTAGCTTCTTGAATTAAAACCATGTAATGGACACTCAAAACATTAACTAAATCATGTACAATGAACATACCTTTTTCATTGCAATGCAGCAAGTAAGATCATGATATATAATTGGGATATGATCTCGGGAAAGGTGTACATCAAATTCCACAAAGGCTGCTCCCTAAGTGAAAAGTGTGGGGGAAAAGGGAGAGGGAGATAAACAATATAGAATTTAGAAGCTAAGTAGAAAAAACATGCACATAAAGAAGTTTTCTCCCATTCATTCCAAGCCTGTTACATTGTTTTCATGTCATCTTTCTCCGATGGAATTATTATTATTATTATTATTATTATTATTATTATTATTATTATTATTATTATTATTATTATTATTATTATTATTATTAATTTTGTATACCGCCCCTCTCCCAAAGGACTCGGGGCGGTGAACAGCCAACAGATAAAATACAGAAAATACAAAAATTAAAACAATATTAAAAAACCAATTAAATTAATTTGGCCCACAGTTAAAACACCCCCATTGAATCTGACTCAATGTATGCTTTGAGAGAAATGCCAGGAGTCACATTCCTAGAAGCAGGAAGGCCCAGCACACAAAATTAATGTTATTTTCATTAATAAGCATTAACTGTCATGTTTTGATGCTATCTGAAAATAAATGAATTTCCAAACTGCCGATCTTTGAGGAAATTTTCTCTTTATTGAGCATAGTGATCTGTCCCTGGCTCTTTCGCGGTCAGCACTGACCTCTGGCCCCCAAGCCCTCCCTTTCTGATCCCCAATTCTCTGCGTCTCATTGGCTATCTTCCAAGCCACTCTCCTCATCCCATCTCTATCAGATCACAGGAATGTCCCCCCCCTCCTCCCATCTCCAAGGAAACAGAATCTTCAAAGGAATTAAGTAGGCAAAAGTTCAAGCTTCTCCTCTCCTTTCATATGTCAACGCTGGAACGCTGACATCAACTAAATCACATAACATTCATTTAATATCTCATGAAAATTTCCTCCATCTTTCCTACTGAAATTTAAAATACAAAAGTAACTTATTGAGGTTCTGTGGGGGAACATTTTAGTTACCTTCAGGCTGCAAGGACAAAAAATTCAAGCAATGTTCATTATTATCCCCCTTCATAGAATTCATAAATGATCCCTTATCCCATTACTATGCATTAAAATTCCCTTGGGCATTAGGTACGTAATTTGGCAAAGAATTCTAAAATAATTCCTTGACTTTGAATTGGATCCACAGAGCTTCCTTCACAGATTCAAAGCGGTCTTCAATTTAGAATAAGTGGGGAGATCTCTTCGAATAGGTGGGCATGAATGCATGAAGAAGAAATGTATGAAAATTTAAGATCTAGAATAATTTTTACATTCATTCTTTCCCCACAATTTCATCTGCACGTATTCTAAAAAGTAACAAGTTTTTAAAAAGTTTTCCAATCACAAAACAACTAAAGAAACTGGTGCAAATTGAGTCGATTTCTTTCAGTGGGAATATCAGTCAAGCTGACCATGTAAATATGGTTTTCAAGAGGAAATGAACATATTATCAGGAACACAACATATATTTAATTGTTTGACAAATACTTTTTTCTTATGATACTATTGCTGCTTCCCCAAATGTGCTATGAAATAATTTCTGATATTTAATATTTTTCTAGATTTTGTTCCATCATGCTTACCTAGAGCTATATAGTTATTATATTTTAAAGATAAAGGTTTTTCCTATCCAGTCATGTCCAACTGTAGAGGATGATGATCACCTCTGTTTCTTAGCCAAGAAAGCCAGCATTGTCCAAAGACACTTCTGTGGTCGTGTGGCCAGCATGATGATATGCTGAGGCGCACATAACATTGTTATCTTTCCACCATAGTATCAATTTATCTACTCGCATTTGCATGCTTTCAAACTGCTACGTTGGCAGGAGCTGGGCAAGTAACAAGAGCTCACCTTGTCTGCGGTGCTTGGGTCTTGAACCCAGATTTCCAGTTGACAAGCTCAATGCCATTAACCACTGAGCCATTGCTTCCCGTTATATTATATATATTGCGTCAACTGACAATTTGTTAGCATAAGACACTTTTTAAGTGAACAATCAATATTGACATTCTAAAAAGAATGATATAATTTCAGAGTCTTTTCAAAGTTTTTGTTCTTTACGCTTTTGCAGTCCTTCTTCTGCCTTTTGGGTGGAGGGCTTGCATCATACAGCTAGAATTTTGAGGTAGTTATTAGGTTGTAAAGTAATTAAAAACTATCTCCCACTGTGAAAATTCACAAGACAGTAATTATCATTTTACAAGGATAATATTTGGGATATCACTAAAAGCTATTAAAGAGTTTAATACATTAAAATCCGAAGTACAGCAACATAAAATTTTCATAGAAAATGTGACAATTAAAATATGTAAGGCTAAACGAGGATATTGCTTTCCCCCCCAATCTTTTATCTTTTATCTAGGTGCTGTATAATTAAACTGCAGAAATATCCCACTGTCTATTTCTTTTGCTTTTTAGAGAGGGGAGACAATAGTTCTAAGAAATAAAAAGGAAGACCGAACACTGATGTTTATAAAAAATTAATCTATTAATTCATGTATGCCATTCAAAAGCTAGCTTTAAAAGATATATCCTACTAGGTTCCATTAAAAAGTTACAGGCTATAATTGGAACCCAAGATAATTGGTGACTTTCAACAGCACGTTTGGGGAACATGGCTCTCTCACTCTTATATTGAGGGCTTATCGGTGGCAGAAAAACGCTAGTTGGATTTCAGCCAGTTTCTTTCAAGTATAGATCATTTATTTATTTGCAAACACATTTCTAAATGTTAGTATGCAAAAAGAAATTATTTTTTAAAAAAGTAGTATACATACATGTTTAGCAGCATTCTTTAAAGAAGCAATGGTATTTTCTCGAATTTTAGCAAGTCTGAAAAGACCCACATATAAAGAAAATCAGTGCAAATACAAGTAAAACAGATTTGATCTACAATATGTAAAGATTCATCTTGTCATGTTTTCCTGTTAAAATAGATATAAAATCTTATGCTACAGAATTTTGTTTTTTAAAAAAATATCAAAACCAAAAAAATTACTGTATTCAGTAATTCAGAAGTTATACACAGAGTTGATGATATTGCCACTATAAATATTTTATTACTATAAAATAAACATTACATACTCCAAAGTTTTAATTTATGAACTTAGTTGAGGAATAAATATTTGGGGACAGCACTTCAGAATGTGTTGAATTGAAGTTCTAGTTTTTGCCTCTATAATTTAACTTTTCCCCTTCAGACAAATGAGGGGAACAAGGGATTTTATTTCATGCAGACTGTACAGGATCGAAGAATCCATTGTCCCCACCCTTCATACAGAAAGCTTCAATGTATGAATTTATAATTATAACTCAATCAGATGATCTTACTTAGTAGTAGTTGTAGAGTTCCCAGCGCCCCTATGGCCAACATCCAGTCCTGTTCTTGGTTTCCAGTATTTGGCATATGAAGCTTCCATATCACAGGAAAACCCATTAATTGGCTTAATAATTATATAGTCCACTATGGAAAGAGAGTAAATAGAATTGTTTTTCCGATTCTTCATTTTTAACAATTAAGCTACATTTCATTTAAATCCACTAGAAAGCAACCAAACTTCCCAAACCTAAACAAGAAAGATTCACTTATACTGATATCAATAATCATTAAATAGATCCTTGTTACTTTCATTGCATACAATGTTTGCCTTCTTTAAAATTGCCTCGGTGTTCTGGTGGAGTCATCAGATTATTATCCTCCCTTCCAGCATGCATGTAATTCTATCAAGTGCTAATCGAATCAGTATTTAAAAATCAAGTAGTGGGAAATGTTTTTAGCCTAAGTTCATATTTGCATTGCTACCATTTTTTTTTAAAGAAAATAAACATACCTCTAACTTTTCCTATTGTTTTTCGTGAACCTCTGTTCATAATGGGAAGCGTGAGAATACCAGCGCTCTTTCCTGATTCTCCAAGGGTGGAAGATAACAGACAAGCAGAGCCCACATGGCCTGGAATCTCATCTCCTTGGATAACGGTTTCACCAAGATCTTCCTACAATTACAAAATTAGGTATTTAAAGTTATTGCTTTGCTTATGCAAAAGGTGAAAACATTTCCCTTAATATCAATGCCTAAAATTGGAAAAGTATTCCACAAGACAAGAAACAATGGATGGAAACTAACCAAGGAGAGAAGCAAGCTAAAACTAAGGAGAAATTGCCTAATAGTGAAAACAATCAACCAGTCGAATGGCTTGCCTTCAGAAGTTTTGGGTACTCCATCACTGGAGGCTTTCAAGACGAGACTGGACAGTCATTTGTCTGAAATACTATGAGGTCTCCTGCTCAAGCAGGGACTAGATGACCTCCAAGGTTCCTTCCAACTCTGTTATTCTATGTTTAATTAAAGCCATTGTTATGTTTGATTTATAAATAACTCATCTTGTCACTATTTTTAAATCCCCATGCTAGATTTAGAGATTTAAAATAAGAATTTCTTGAAAAAGCTAGATGATCTGCCTAAGCTCTCTATATTTGGTAATATATTCAATACTTTTTAGAAGGGCTAATGAACTGTGGTGCTGATATTTAAGGCAAGAGAGATTTCTCATTAAAATAACACCATGATGTTTCCATTTGGATGCTAGGCCAAGGTATAGATAACATATTGCTGTCTGGACATTTTGATCCATTTAGATCCATAGCTCTATTCAGGCATAACCAGTGGTGGGGATTCAATTTTTTTAACAACCGGTTCTGTGTGCATGGCTTAGTTGGGGGTGTGGCTTGGTGGTCATGTGACCAGGTGGGCGTGGCTAGCTGGTCATGTGACTGAGTGGGCGTGGCTAGCTGGTCATGTGGCCGGGTAGGCATGGCTATCTGCATAGGGACTACTCAGAGGGCTGAAAAAAGTCATTTCTGACTGGGCCTCGCACTTTTGACCGGTCCTCGCACTTATGACCATCCTCACATTTATGCCCGTTGCGGCATTCTTAACAACCGTGTCACTCATTTCACAACTGCTTCTCTTCATCATGGTGACAAGATAGGGCAAAAACGTAAAATGTGAGGACAGTCGTAAGTTCGAGGACTGGTCAAAAGTGCAAGGACCAGTCAAAAATAACTTTTTCAGCCCTCTGAGTAGTCCATATGCATAAATGGATACAGCAATAGAGAGGGATGAAGGAAGGGAAGGGAAATTAGAGTAGGAGTGAGGGTAAGAGAGGGAGGAAGAAAGGAGGAGAAGGAGAAAGGAAGAGGAAGTAGGGAGGAGAAGAAGAGGGGGGGGGAAAGAGAAAGTAAGAAGGAAAGAAGAGAGAGAGGTGGTAGGTTTGAGGAGAAAGATTGCTGTACAATAAAAAAGATGAAAGGGAAGAAAGGCAACCCCAAACAAATATAAAGATATTAAGATAAAGAATGAATTGTTAAACTTTAAAGAATAAAAGAGAACAAATATGAATAAATAGCAATAATTAGAAACACACATACAAACATACAATGTATTTTCTTTGAAGAGAGTATTTGGCCGGTTCACAAATTTAAACAGTGTTTAGTCATTTCAATTAAATTTATAATTTCTATATTTCCTTTTTGCCATATTTATTCCTCATCTATTTTTTAAAAAAACCAATATTACCCTTCATCCTCATCTCTAATCTTAATCAAATTCAATTTTTCCCTTCTATTCTATATTATACCCCTTCCCATTGTCATCTATTTTTATATCCATCCTCACATTGGTTAATTATGTAATATTACAGTTTAATACAAATTCAACATTTTAATATAAATCAATTAGTTATATAACTATCTTTTTTGTATATTAATCAATATGACCATGAATATTCCAATTATTTCCATGCAATCCAATTTCTTACAAATCAATTAATTATATTTACCAATAATAATAAACCAAATAATTTCCCCCATATATTCCTCCAAACCACAACTTAACCATTTCTGCTTTCCACACAATATACAATTAATAGTATCTCAATTATTACAATTCCCTAGTTAAATAGAGCTTTTTTTCTTTTGTGTTTTAAAATCTTGAACTCTCCTCTTTTGCCCTAAATTTCCCATTGTTTGCAGTTTTGCACCTACCTTTTTTGGTGAGGAAAAAGAAAAAGAAATTTCTCTCTGCCTCATTTTGTCACATTGCAGCAAAGACCCTGCTTTACTTTCAGTTTTGCTTTTCCAGCATAGCTAGGCTAGGGGGGAAAAAATCTGCTCGAGCACTCTTTGCAGATAGCAACAGAGTCCTGGCAAAACAGCTGAGAGCAGATCAGCTGAGAGTCGGGAGGCCGATCTAATCAACTTGTGCTAATTAACCGATGCTGAAGCTGAAGGGGCTGTTTTTTCTTGCTGTTTGCTTGCAAGGAGGTAAGTGCTGAGAGGCACAGGCCAAAGGGTGGGGGGCACCCTCCTTGCCACTTAGCCCCTCCTGCTGCCCCCCTTGCCTCTTACTGCCCCCTAAGGCATTCCACCGCCCCCCAGGGGTGGTACCGTCCACTTTGGCAACCACTGGCTTTACCACTTAACTACTTAACAACCGGTTCTACCAAAGTAGAATCCCACCACTGGGTCTACCCATTTATTTTTGCAGGTGTTGGTCTACTCATTTGTTTTCTTTTAACACTGATCAGCTGTAGGGTGGCCCTTTGAAGCCCCGCAGCAGCTGCGAGGCCAATAAAATTATAAAAAAACACCAAACTGTTTGTTAAATTGTTGGCTCACCCCGCCCCTCGCCCAGTGGTGCGGAGGGGCGGGGCAAGGGGCGGGGCAAGCCAGCAATTTAACAAACGGTTCGGCCGAATCGCCTAGAACCGGCAGAATCCCACCACTGGGCATAACCAACAGTTGACTGTGGAAGCTATAATTCAAAATATCTGAAGGATACTAAGTTGCATACTCCTACATCAATTTGAGGTTTGCTCTTTGTTATCATGCACTGTTAGTAGAGACAAATATTAGTGAAACATAGAGGGGGACAGATCCTTCCAGTCCATAACATCTAAAAAGTATCAGGCTTCCTAGACACACTAAACAAGAACTTTAAATAAAAATTGTAGTTCAATTTAGGATGATTAATTCATGAGCAAATACCTAATTCTCTGTTAGGGCATATTTTAAAAAATGTCTGAACATCAACATTCATTAGTCATCAAAACAAAAGAACCAAGTTTTATACATAGCCAAGTCTTTACCTCAAAAAAGTCAAAGATTAATTCAAGGTTATCTGGTTCCATGGTCTGTATGGTATATTCTGTCCAGCGATCTGCCTGCAGACCATATCCACATTCAGGCTGAGAATGTCGAGATTTGTACTCAGTATCACTTATAAGTGAAATTTCTAACGTATTTGCCATTTTATGATGAAGCATAGGTAAAAGTCTGTCATCATTATCATCGTCGTCATCCTCTTCCTCCAAACCTTCAAGGGTGAGTTTCACTCTAAACAGAAAAAAAAAAAAGCTAAGTTTGATGCAGTATACAAGATTGATCAGCTGCCCAGCTGCCCTTCAAAGGTCAGCATGAAAAAGGTTATTACTCTTATACCTTACTTGATGTTTTTCTAGAAGCATTTTATTGGCCATTATGGAAAACAAGCTGAAAGAGACAAACTCCTGACAGATCCAAATGTGCTTTACACAAGACATCCAAGGTTACTCTAATAGTACATTTACTAAAAATGTACACTTTTTTCCTACACTTATTAAAAAGTGAAGTATGATTATGCTTGTTCCAGAAGTTCAAGAGAATCAGTTTTAGAACTGTAACTAACTTCAATTCTCCCACTGAGAATTGATGTTGGCATTGATTTTACTATTGTTTCTCTGAAAATGTCCACACAAAGCCCCATACAAAAGATATGCATAGAACAACCATTGCATTATAAAAGCAAAGATAAGCACTTTAATAAACTGTAAATGGACTAAAATAACCATACCTAAATCTAGATTTTTTGAATTTTTTCTTTGTTATCGATACAGGTGGTTTTTCAGAAAAATGTAGCCGTAGCCTTATTTCTGTCTGACATGTCAGCCATCCGGAATCAACACTCTCCACATCATCTGACAAAACAACAAAAGTATTGTAAAATCATCTTGCTACATTATGAAATATCATTAAAACCCATCTAAATAAAACATCTGGGTACTTTATACTATGGATAAACTGCGAGTTTTAGGTTAAAAAAATATAGCCATGAAGTTTGGCTTATCCACAGATGGGCTTAACCACAAGTATAGACAGTAAGTAAAAGGTACCTCTTTATATTTGTAGACTAGCCTATCTGAGAATAAGCCAACCCTTCAACTGTAACTGAAAATCCATCCTAAGCTTATTTCTGCTGAATTAGTCAATATGGATCCAAATCAAAATACTTTTCGGTTGGCCCAATTTTAGCAACTATTACATGGAATACTAGTACAATTCAAGTTTGGATTTCCAAAATCAATCCTACACAGTAGAAAGGGGATTAATTTATGTTTTTTTCTTGTAAACTGCTCCCTAGTCAAGTTAAAAGAAACACTGGAGGGAAAAAAGACACACTAATACATACTCATCCCAGCATTACCAGCAGCATTAAGTGTGGTAGTATTGGCTCTAAATTAAATTGGATGAATTTTGCAGAAGGTGGAAGGAACTACTACAGAGATAGAATTTATCAGAGCTTTTGTTCCTATTATAGGGCTTCCTACTGTTAATTTACCTATAGGAAGGATTCTTTTGAGTTATATTTTAACATAATTAGAATTGAATTTTAAAAGTAGAAATCCAAGTTATTCCTATAAACAATGTGGTAGTGTGCGTTGAAAGGATCAATGTAACTGCTGTGAATGGTTTTGTTGGTTGTCTCCAAGTTTTCTGGGTATTGGCTAACTCAGGGTATCAAATGGCCCAGTCTACCCAATGCAAAGAGGAAACATGCCAGCAGTTTGGGGAGTGGTGTCAAGCTGGCCACGCCCAGTGAGTGGCGTCAAGCTGGCCATGCCCACCTAGTCACCCACACACCCCGGGGCCCCCGAGGTCAACCACAGTCCTGATGCGGCCCTCAATGAAATAGAGTTTGACAGCCCTGGGCTAACTGAAGACATCTCCACTGTGGATGACTGCCGTGCAGGATAAAGAACTGGCAAGCAGATCAGTTCTTTGGAATCTCTACAGATAGGAAGAAAACAGGAGAGCACCTCTGTCTGGCAGCTTCTTGTGAGGAGACCTTACAATAGTGGTCTCCCATGGATTTGAGTGCCAGAAGCCAAGGGAGACAACATCTTTGCTCCCGGCTTATCTGGATAAGCCAGATAAACTCACTTTTTAATCACATTTGGAAATGTTCAATTCAACTATTTTATCGATATTAAAGAACTTCAAAATCTGACCCCTGGTGAGTCTTACCTTCTTTGAATTAAAGGAGTTTAAACAGTAATTTAAAAGTTTAAAATATATAATTGGCAAAAAGCAAAAAAAAAAAAAATATTTTTTTTTATTTAAGTTTTAAATGGATTGGGAGACTACAGAGATTTGGAATATTTGTTATTTTGCTGTAAGATTTGAAAACAATTATATAATTAAATAATATACTCATGGGAAATGACTGAAACAGAAGTAAACTTGTATTAGGAACTGAGGCTTGATGAAGGTTGCAAATGAGCACTAGAGGAAACTGAAGGACCAGGCAGAAAACAGTTATAAGGCCAAGCCAGCTATAACTTTTACTTATCTTAAAATAATCCTTCAAAAAATGGGCTGATATATTAATAACTAATATCTCAGAAATGATACAGATTTTAATGTTAAACGTTTAATGTTGACGATGAAAAATTTAATTAAAAAAAATTACCTGATACACACATTATACAATTTTGAAAGCATGGAAGACAACAAAATTGAGATTTCCAAAAATGGGAATACAAAAAACGAATCAAGAAAAGAATCTGGGCATGGAATGGGTGTGATAAGAAATTCCAAAGTAGGCTGGTGAAAGCTTTAAAGGTTCCTTTTGAATGCCAAAGACTCCTTTGATGAAAGATCAGATACTGTGATGCCATTGGAATGATTTAAAGGGCAAAATTATGAAAAGCAAAAATAAGAAACATAAACTTGGACTATTTGATCAGGGTAAACTATTAGTTTGATATTTTTGGTAATTCTAATGGATCTTTTGCTGAATCATTTCTCTCCCTGAAAAGATGATTTGTGGACTATAAATAATATAAATTAGGCTATAGTAAGAAGTTACTTTATTCATAATTTTAAAACAGTGAAGTTACTATATTAGCTGAGAGTCGATGTGGTAAAAAAGATGGAAGCCATTTCTTTATTGTCTGTTTTTAGTTTTATTTTCTCCTTTTTTCTTTCCTCTGCATTTCTGAACATCTTTTATTTTTCTTGTTTCTTCTAGTTTAGTTTTATTACATTTTATTATGTTTACTAAAACTTCAGTAATTTTTTCGTTTAAAAAACTGAATATTTCCAAGTCACATAGCTTAGGAGTAGTGCACTTGAATAGACCAGTGCAACTGCTGTGAAGTGTTTTGTTGGTTCTCTGCAAGTAGGCACATGTTTATGCATGGCTACTTCAACTTTTGCAGTCAAGATGAAAGTGTCTCTGCATGCCCATTTACTGTAAGAAACTAGGAATTCTTACAAGCAGCCAGATCAAGCCTTTCATAAACTTAAGAAATGATGCTTTGCTTGAGTCACCAGGCTTTCAAATGCTTTCCACAGCCTTAAAAATCAATAAGGTTACACGTTTCTTTGTGGCACATTAAAAATGAAAATTTAGTAAAAGATTTTTGGAGGGGCTTTCAGGGCTTTGGAAGATTCTACTGCTCTGTCATTCAAATTATTTAAAAGCATTTTTTCATTTAAAGTGCAGCATCTTATTACTAGTGTGTTTACATATTACATATTAACATTTTAAAGTTAAAACCACTTACCAAAGACTCCAAAGAATCCATCATCAATGGAAATATTATCTAGAATTAAAAGGACAGTGTGTGAGAATAGTTCACATTCACAGATTATAATTTGTTAGTTTAGGCAGCAATACTACACACTTGCCAAAGAGTAAATCCAACTTATTTCTGATTAGACAACTAGCAGTTTACACAATTAACAATACCTCTAATTCAGCACTATTTCCAACAGTTCATTTAAATAGGAAGATACTAAGTAACTTTACTGCAACCTAAAAAATACTGCTTAGCTTTGTTTACTGCTAAATGTGTCTTAAAACATCCTTAGAAGGATGTTATTTCTTTCCATCCAAGTTATCTAAAATATGAAAACAATATGTCATCAACTTGACAATGTATCATATATTACTAATGGAATGAATCAGAAGATGGTATCAGCTAAGAAGATAAAATATCTCATTTGCTACTTGTTTATCATTTAAATATTTTATTAAATGTTTTTTCTTTTCAAACATTAGTTTTCACATGCTACAGAAATGTAAATAATGAATTCTTTAAATATACAATAAACTCAATTATATAAGTTTTTGAAAATAAAACATATTGATAGCTATATTTAACCCTCCCTTAAATTTTAAATTATAAATATTTATTATTTATCTCTCAATGTGAGAACAAGACACATTTCTTCCAGTATTACAAAGAAAATTCTGTTTAGAATAATAATAATCCCTTTCATAGATAATAATGCATTTTTCTATTTGATTATTTTCTCCAAGATTGGAAGGGTAAATAAAAAAAAACTTTAATACTAGCTGGAAAGTATCACAAATATTTTTTCTAAAATGTGTGCAAGTTGAGTCACTGATACCTAGAGTCTTAGTCTAAATATTTTGATTATAATAAGTTACTAATTTACCTTTAAAGGCAGTTGAAAGTTATTTATCATGTTGTGTCACAAAGAGTCTACCTGAATTTAAGATGTTATCTATGCTTGAACAGGATGGAATCTAGACTATCAGAGAATGAAAAAAACTTTTATTACTGAAGGACATAAATCTCTGATTATTTAACTAAAAAAATGAATCAATAAGCCAAAGTAACTTATGACAGGCTTGTTTTTAATCAGAAAGCCAGAAAATGAAAGTAAGCAGCAGATAACATGTACAACAGATAACATGTATATCTACTCAGACTTTGACTTGTCCTGTGTAAACACACGCACAGCTATAGCCTAAGACTATCAACCTAGGTTTAATAATTTGAAGCCTTATTTTTTTTAAGAAATGGAAATTACTTTTGAGCAATACATTTAGATTGAAAGAGAAATGATGTCTGTCAATTATAATAGAGGTGTAGCATGAAAAGGCCGGTGACAATATTTTCAGGTTCATTGAAAACAAGCTACTTCATAAAATCACCTTTTTAATGGAGGCAAAAGACCAAATTATACCAGGTTTCCAGTTGCATTGTTTCTCCTAAATTAACGAAAGGTATATGATTTATACTTACAGTAATCCATGCTTATTTTAAAACCTGTTTTATTCATGTGTATGTTTAGCAAAATATAGGAGACAAAGAATGTCTTGCTTCTGAGGTCATTGTTCTCTTTTAAGAAAATTTAATTCGTATTTAAATGTCAACTTACCAGTAACAATTTGTATTTTCTATCACTCAGGCATGATTTTTAAAAATATCAGCATGGACTTTCAATCTCAAAGCATAATTTATCAATAGTATTTCAATGTCTTTAAAAATGAACTTAAGAGTTCACAACTTCCTTTCCTTTCTGTGAGATGAGTAAGATTCAGTGTACTGAATCTCCAAACCATAATATGCCTGTGTTAGGATGATCCCCCACACATTTTCCTAGCTTCTAGATTGAAGGTAAGAGAGCTGGGATCCAACCATGCCATGCCTTAAAACCCAGATGTGCAATCACAAATTTTGGCAATGAAAACCTGTGGACACCTGATAAAAATGGACTCATGATAATACTATTCGTAAGTCTTCTATCATATAAATTCATTTTTCAAAATTTGTGAAAACAGTTCTCATATTGGCTCAATGGAGGATCCCTTTGTAGTGGAAAATTAATGTTAATCCTACAAAATAACATCAACCCAATTAAACCATTTTGTAACATTAGTAATCTTATGCATATGTTTCAAACAGATGCAGTTGATGCCCATACCTAAAGGGGTTATTGATCGTGCTGGTAGATGAGTCTCCCACTTGTGAATTATGACTTGGCATGGACCATCGATAGTCTGTAATTTAAAAGTTAAATGTCTGCAATAATTTTTGTTAAATTAATGTTTATCTGCGATGCCATTTACATTCTTTCATGAGCCAAATTTGCTTGTACATCATTTGAAGTACAAAGACTGTCTTCAATTTATACCGTGTTTATTATAATAATTGATGCTACTATGATAACATTAGCGCATTGTAAATTCAAAATCCAATCTATTATATTTCCAGACAAAGAATGGTATCGGTGGATTCTGATGGTAGCTTTTTACCATATTTCCCATATATATTCATTCATCCTTATCTCTTATAAAATCTGCGTATTTCAGCCATTCAAAGGCTAGATTGAACATGTGAAAATCTAAAGATGGCTAGTGGGTATAATCCCATTCAAACATACCCTTCTACCATAAATCATATAAATAGGCTTCTTATAAAATGGAAGCCCAGACTGGGAGTAATAGAATTCTCTTAACATACAGTAGTTTAGGACAACATTCTTTCTAGACTATGATTATGAAGTATGGATACTTCATACTTATGAATAGGATTTTATTTTCATATGATAGTTTTGCAGGAAATCACAATTTATGCAGGTATTGCAGCCTCTGTAATTATTAATTAGGCTGAAAGTGTATATAACGTCACGTGATCAAAATTCAGATCTTAGCAACTGATTCATATTTATGACCATTGCATGTCACTGGGTCACTTGATCCCCTTTTGACACCTTCTGACAAGCAAAGTCAATGGGGAAGCCAGATTCACTTAATGACCGTGTGACTAACTTAACAATTGCAGTGATTTGCTTAACAACTGTGGCAAGAAAGGTTGTAAAATGGGGCAAAACTCACTTAACAAATGTCTAACAACATAAATTTCAGGTTCAATTGTGATCGTAAGTCAAGGACTGCCTGTATTTGTTTGAAAAGTATCAACACTGCTCAGCTGCTCTTTATAGATTTTTCTAAAATTATAATTAAAGCATAATCTTTAGTCCAGTTAAACTTTAAATTTCCTTCTTCCTACCCCAACAATATTATTTACATATATCTTTAAGATCTATTTGAACTAGCAAAGTGTTATTTTTTTAGGAAGACAAACACTATATATTTTAATTTAAATATATTTTTTGAAAAGGAATTAAGTAAGCCACCGATCCAGGTTTGCCATTATGTACAGTGGGGGGAGGCAATGATGCTGCTTTGATTGCAGACTCCCAAGAAATAGTAGTATTTGAGAAGACAATAAATCTGGATCATGAAATGAATTTAGATTGACCATTTCTGTTTAGTATTTAAAAGCAAGGCCACCTGGAGAATATAAAACAATTAAGTAAACAACAGTTCAACTGGTAAGCCGATTTTGTTGCTGAAGAGAATAGTCCGAACCTGTGAAGTTCTAGCCAGAGTGACCTTAAACTTCAGGACAGATCAGATGACAGACGTCTTGCTATGAAAGGGTGAATATATAAGCATACAGCCAAATCAAGCACTAAATGGTTTTATTAAGAGATCTGACCATCATCAAAATGACCTTGAAACTAAATCATCCTATAAATTAGTAGCAACAGGAAGCAGGAAAAGACAAATGTACTGCATCTGACTGTTAGGAAAATCTGGTATGGGGGTAGCATCCTTTTGGAGATGGAATGTTAGCCAGAATATACTATCTAATTATACAGCAGTGTCTTAGTAATATATATCTATTAATCTAGAAATCCTGTCCCTGGGTGGAACATTAACTCTACGCATATGGCGTAACATCCCATATTCAGTATTTTATATAGCTCATGTTATTTATTTTGGTAGAAGCAACTAAATATTTATTTTATTTTCTATGATAAAGTTTGTTTAGGAGTTTTATTAAAAACTACCAGAGAATTCATAGGACTAGCACTTAAAGCTTTAATAGAAAGAGAATTGAATCATAGATGAGCTAATTCATGGACACTGTCATATGTATTAGTGAATTACTTCACCGAGGTCCTCCACAAGGTCACTGTATAATTATCAGATAACAGACAAAGCACTGATCTGCTAGGAGAATAATTTTACAAAACAGAAGGCCTGGCCAAAGAAACCTGGCATTGTAAATTATTTCCTTCCAATTACGTGGAAGGTGGCACAAAAGCTATGGAAAACTATTCTTACGTCTGTGGTTGAGTATCTACAGTATGCCAGCAGGGATTTTCTATCACCTAGTTCTTTACATATAGGACTGATTTTCAGCATAGTTCCCATTGAAAGCAGAATATGTTTTAGGGTAAAAGCTACTTAAATAAACAAACACTTAAAATGCTGGTGTATTTGAATTACTGACACAATCATCTGCTGAGATTTTACAAATTAAACTTTTATGATCACTTGTATCCCTGAATTATTAGACACTGTACTCATACAATTTATTAAATGTTTGTATTAAGCATGCCCATGGTCAAACAACATATTTCAAATTAAAATAATTAAAAGTAGAAGATACATTTTAACTGATATATGGAAGTATTTTGGGCACATTATAGTCCTAATCAACAAAAATTACAATAATGGGATAAACATCCCAAATGAAAAACAGTAAAAAGGACATGCAAATAACTGTGTCTAGTGAGGCTTCAGTTTTCAAATGAACACTCAGAGATGCCAGGAAGGAGATTAACTTCCATTGTTCAAGTCAAAACTTACAAAATAAACAGTTTAAGAAACAAATAATAATAAAAACAAGTTCAAATTGACAAAATCATTGTAGATGGGGTTTTTGGTTGGTTTAAGAAACAGGAAGACCTCATCTGAAAACAAGGGGGAAAAAAGCACCATTTATAGATTTCTCAAGATGCTCGAGCCAGAGAGGGAGGGTATGACATATATAGTTTCATTTTTGTTAAAAGTAAAAATTGGATTCCTGCTTGTCATAATAAAAGTAAAAAGGGTTCTTAGCCCATATCTAGTATTCTGCCAGCCATGTGTATTTACACTAGTTTTTTAATAGCTGTTTTTTTTACTATATGCTAATGAATCAGTGTTTCTTAAGTATCCCAAGTAGGTGCTTTTCTGTCAAGCAAGGTTCTTGAAACATTAATCAAATGTGAATCAGTTTTTAAATATGGTAGCAAGAAAGTGAGAGAAAAGTTGAACCATTTGGCAATGTTTGAATAATTCAATTTAATCCAAGGCACTGTAATCTAGTACATATATCATCATCTCTTGGCAAATCAGCCTGCTCTTACTAATATTCCAAGAGTATTATGTCAGTATCCAAAATATTTGAGACTATGGGTCATTTAATAAATTACTGTAACAAAAAAATATGGCACTTTCACAATCTCTAATGATTAAGTCCAAAAGCAAAGTGCTGTTTTCTTTTCTTACTGCCATTCTAACCACAAATTAGGAAATCAAACTTCAACATGTAAAAGTGTTATTATCAATTTTAGAAATTTGGTAGTTTCCAAATACAATTCATGAAAAATTTAGAGATTTCCAATCTCTTCTTCTAAAGGTCTCAAAAAAACCCCAAAACCAATTTACCTTAATACTTAAAATGTCAAATAGTATATGGAAGTAAGCCTGCATCAGTTGCTGTACTTCCAATTTTTATTTCATGTACTTTAAAATCATATTCAATTCCTGTGTTTCTAATACATTAAAAAATATCTGAATTTTATCTTAATTCAGTTCTAAATGTAGGCAGTTTCTCAGCTCAAGATTAAGGAATATGAAACATCTGAGAAATATTGAGTAGATAAAATTGCTAAAAATAGATATACAGCAAAAATAGTTTATAAAAGCACTATCCTATCATTAATCCAATTCACAGGATGCATTCATTTTTCATTGAATTGCAATCACACTAAACTCTATTTTTTCATCCTCCTCTCTCATTTATTTTCACCTTGCTTGTACTGTATCCCCATATTGAAACAATATATACTTCACTGCAATATATCCTTTCCTACCAACTCCATCCATTGTTAAACCTTTGTTGGCAACCAGGTTCATGATGGCCCTTGTACGGATTCTTTATGTATGTTTCTACTCTGCTATTCCATAAAATGTATACTTACCACAGAAGCCTCTGCATCACACGGTACTTATAGCGTGCACGATACAGAGTACCTACTCAAAGGAAACACACTCACCAATACATACTGTGAAGTTTGCATGTATTATAAGGGGGTATATCTTATTACATTAGATCTACCAATGTTTAAATGGTTTTAATGGTTATCTTTTCATTTATACTGTAAGTGATTAACAAAATTATGATGATTCTGGATTGGTTTGGCAAGAGTTCTAACTTATGGATTTCCTGCCTCCTCTATGTTATTATCTACTTCTAGCATGTCCTTCAAACAGGACTTCTATTTTCTATTATGAAAAAAGTTGTGAGTGCCATATTTAATGCTTTATATTCAAATGTAAATTATCAGCAACAAGGTGTTTTGAAGGTACCATTAAGTTTGATATTTTTTCTTAGGCTATTTATGCTCTACACAGAAAGCAGATGAATAAGACAAGCATAGAATATACTACTTCTGTGCATTCATCACAAGTATTTATTTGGATCAATGTACATGGGTTGAGAAGACTAGATCAATTGTCTTTGCTATCTATACAGAAAAATGCATGCATTTCTTTTGCCATACAGATTTTATGCTTATCCAAAATACTTTTTGTGTAAAAAATGTGGATTTAAAAAGAGTCTGCTGTCAGGATATTTGAATTTCATTAGTTGACTATTAAGTACAGACACCCGCAGAGTTATGCAAGACTTGACTTATATAAATTTGATTTGGAACAAATGTCTTTATAAGCCATATGTAAAGTTTTTAAGGTTTGAAAATTAATTAGCAATTAAGTCCCTCATTATCCACCACCAAAATTCCAACCTCAGATTCCTGTGAATATACTTCAGTTTTTGGACAGTTGGTGCAATTCTGACTTGTTCAAAAATTGAATTAGACAATATTTTTTGAATAGCTATATAAGTCAGGAAGTGCCTGTAGATTACTTTATTTTTAAACACGTTACCATCAATTAGCCAAGACGTTTAATTGAAGTTCATGGGTGTATACATACCTTGGGTTCTAAGAAACTTCCTTGAAAATATCGATATGTAATATTCTTTCCTCTGGGGAGATCAACCGTAGCTTTCCACAGCAGACTGCAGAAAAATATTTTTTTAAAAAATACAGGAAAGTTAAATAACAACACATAAAAATCACTGGCTGTGTAAGGGTATATACAAATGCATGCACAACAGGATTTAAAAACCTTTCTACTCCCTTTTCCTTTGACCATAGCTTTTAATTACATTCATAGGTTAAAGAGAACATAAAAATTATCCCAGTACCCTAGCACATTATTCAGGATTTTTAAAAAGAGACATTTCTCAAGTGTTTTCATACAAAGTTGCTTGCATGTTCTAGTAAAGCTCCCAAATAGTGAAAAAAGAAGCTGTTTACATTTTGAAAAGAAACATGAAATCTAATGACCATGAAAGTGTTTTCCTGATAACAATCTTGACCTTCACAATATTTTGTTACTAAACATAAACTAAGAATAGTCAATATATAACTCTTGGATCCATTTCAAAAGTCCTCTGAAAATGACTCAGTCTTAGGAAAAACAATGTATTTTCCCAAGCAGGCTACTGTACTGCATTGAAAGGTGTAGAGAAAATTTTTAAAAAGCATGTGCAGTTGTGCATCAACTACCAACTAGAATATATTTCCCAATTAGAGATTAACTTTATGAGAATGTAACTTATTCAAAGGCTTCATTTATGACAATAATACTGAGTATTTAACAACTACCCCAATGTTGTATTAACTGGGCTGATGAATTCCTACAAGCACCCAGGCTATAATACAATTTATTATAATATAATCACGTCTAAGCAAATGAGCAGAATAATATCTCTACTCACTTGGACTGAGAGAAAAAACATTTCATGCTGAAAATTAATTGTAAAGCTCAATTTTTTGCAAAATAGCATTTCTTACTCCCCCAATCATGAAAGCTAGTTAGGTAAAATGAGGACAATAGTAATGCAAAAGAAAATATGAAATTAACAGTATGGCCACATTGGAAAGGTGTGCTTTTTGGTAATATAATGATTACTTGGGATGCCCTGCTAATCCACAGTGGGCTGAACTACTGTTCTCCCATCAACATGGTCCGTTAGTACAGTGCTAAGAAAACATGTGGGCCATGGGAAACATTTCACCTTATTCCATCAAAGGTATCTCTCTTATACCTTCCAGCCGCTGGCATTAGCTGGCAGAGTTAATGTAGGCTTATTGTGGTTCTTTCCTTCCTCTTTACCAACTTCTGTTATTTCTTAGTAATTACAAACAACTAATTTCCAAAATTAGTTGCATACATGTGAAATTTCAATTTATAATAAAGTTAACAGAGAGATGTACTTAGAAATTTAACATGAGGGTTCCGGTTGGCGCTGTGGCGATTCAGACAGGGAAATAGCGGGGCTCCCCTCGGATGGCCGAGAGGAACGGGCAGGTTCCTCGGAGCGGAGGATTGCCCTTTGCATCGGCGGCGGTGGGAGTGGCAGCATGGCGGCTGCCCCAAAGCTGCGGCAACCGGGACAAGCAAGAGCCTTGATAGTACAGTGGTCTAAGCACCCTGTTATTAACACAGCTGCCTGCAATTACTGCTGGTTCGAATCTCTCCAAGGCTCAAGGTTGACTCAGCCTTCCATCTTTTCTAAGGTAGGTGAAATGAGGACCCAGTTTGTGGGGGCAATAAGCTGACTTTGTATAAATATACAAAAGTATGAAGGCTATTGCTTAATGCATTGTAAGCCGCCCTGAGTCTCCGGAGAAGGGCGGCATATAAATCAAATTAAAAAAACAAAAAAAAAAGCAAAGTGCAGGAGGAGATACAGGAGTAAGGTGTTTGAATGCCGGGTGAGTAGGACTAGCCCAGGTGGGAACAGCCTTCAAATAATTGGTTATTAATAATGCCCTGGCCCTAATCCTGGGCAAAGGATTCAAAACAATTAACAAAGAGAAGACCCATTAAAGGACAATAGTACCTACTGATTGTTTTTGGAATTAATGTTCCTTTGGATGGATTTAAAATTTGATATTTTCCTGGTTCTTAATGAGAATGGGTTATCTTTGAAGAGGAAGGAGAAGAGGAAATAAGCAGAATGTCTTTTTACAGCTATGAGAGATAACAAGCGGAGGAAGGTAAAATGGTTGCCTGCTGAGAAGAAGTGAAAGTGCAAATTGTGAATTGCTTGCTATTTAAAGAAGAAACTTTGTCTCTTTTTTCACAATTTGGATTATTTTGAAGAAAAACTAAGTAGGCTTGATTTTAGATGTACTTAATCTGTCTTTGGACTACTTATGGACAGTTGGAAAGAAATTAATTGGAACAATTAAAATTGCTGATTAATGGCGTGGCAACAAAAGGGAAGGATGTAGCAACAGAAGAAAACATGATGATACAATATATGGAACACAAAAGAACTAAATCCTTTAGTCTTTATAACCTTACTGATACTGGAACCAAAAAGAAAAAAAAGTTTGGACAGATTGGGTAAAGGAAAAAACTGGAATATACTGGGTAGCAAGATGAGAAAAGTACTACAGTTTGATTAAAATGGATGTAAATGCTTTCTATGTAATTGATGTCTAAATAATGTAAGGAGGAGATTTCCTCTTTCTTCTTTCTCTTTTTTATTTTTTTATTTTCCCTTTCCTTTCTTTATTATTCTCTTATTTTATTCCTCTTTTTTTCCCTTTCTTTTTTTGAATCTTTCTTTTTGATTTCTTTTGCCATACTTTTATTCTTTTTTTCTTCTCCCTTTCTCTTTCCTTTTTTTTACTTTTCATTATTATTATTGAGAGAAGTGATTTTCAAGGTGGGGAAAATGTGATTATAGAAAAAATATAAGAAATATGAAGATTATGAATGAATTTTTGATTACTAATAAGAATTGATAGATTTAACGATCACAGAAAATTGTTTCTTTGAAATAGTTTAAATATTGTTCTTTATAGAAAATAAGAAAACATGAATGAAGCTTTGAATATTAACAAGAATTATTTATAGATTTTATGATTATTTTTAAAGCGAGAAATGTAGAAAAACTACAAAAATGTGAAGACTTTGAAAGAATTTTTTAAATACTAATAAGAGTTTTAACGGTTACAGAAAATTGATCTTAAAGTGGTTTAAAATGTTGTTCTTTTTATAGTAAATAAGAGAATGGGAATGAATTTTTGAATATTAGTAAGACTTGTTTATAGATTTTATAATTATGGTAAATTAGTTTCTAAAATGGTGTAAAATGTTGCATTTCATAGAAAAACAAGAAACAAATAGGAAAGGGGAGAAATTTAAAGAAAATTAATAGTTCAGGAGAGAGTAGGAGAGAAGATATATATTAAAATGTATTATTATTTTAAATTGGTAAAGAAGTATGATTTTGGTGATCAGATGAGTAAAGCTAAATTGTGAATTAGTCAAATATAAGATTGGGAGTGGAGGAAAGCATCCCTGGAGAACAGCTGATTAGGCTGTGAACCAGCCAAAAATAAACTTAGGAGGAGCAGAGGAGATAATGCTGGAGAGCAGTTAAAACCAAACTGTGATTCAGCAAACAAATAAGGTTAGGAGTGGAGGAAAGTATTCCTGGAAACCAGCTAATTAAGCTGCGATCCAGCCAAAAATAAACCTAGGAGGAGTGAAGGAGATATCTTTGAAGAACACTTAAAGCCAAATTGATAGAAGTGGAGGAAAATATTGTTGGGGAATAGCTATATAAATTATGAACCATCTAAACATTAGAATTAGTTGTAATGGAGAAGAAGCTTGTAATTAGCAAAAACAAGTATTTTGGGTATAATAAATTATAGGTGGAAATGTGGAATAAATCTTAAAGTGAATTGATTTTGAAATGTTTTTAAGAGAGGATTAAAATATTTTATGTTGGTCATTAGATGTGATTCAAAAGAAACTTGATTTGATTTGGGTCTTTGAAGTAAGGAAAATATATGAAATACTGATTGTTAAAATGATAAATGAATATTATAAAGAGCTGTTTAGATTTGGAGTTTAAGATTTAGGATAATACATAGTAGAATGTCTAATGCTAGAATAAGATGTTAGACTGAATGATAAAAGTTGGGTTTAGTTTTGTTCTTTTTTTGTTCTTTTCTTTTCTTTAAGAAGTTAATGGATGAAATTTGGAATTTATACTTATTTTATACCGGATCAAACCCTTGCTCTAAAAAGATGTATTTTATGTTTTATGTTTAAAAATAAATTAAAAAATTTTCAAAAAAAAAGAAAAGAAATTTAACATGTCATAAAAATGGATCCAGGAAAATCTATTTTTAAATGTTAGGCATTCTGTGGTTGTGCCCCTAATGAATCCTCAGGACATCAAATATGTCAACAACCCAATTAAATACTTTGGCCACACAACTATGCTATGCTGCCAGATTAGTGATCATAGTCAAAGAACCGGACTGAAATCTGGAGGACTCAAGTTCAGGTCTTCACTTGACTACAGATAGTGACTTTGGGCCACTTACATTTTTTTCAGTCCAATGTATCTACCGGGTTGTAATGTCCAATGTATCTACCAGGTTGTTTCAGTCCAATGTATCTACCGGGGAATAAAATGAGAGAGAGAGACCCCTATGTGTAGCACCTGAGCACTCATACAGAAAAGGTGGATACAAATGCAATAAATACATATGAGGCCCAATTTGTTGTAGTGAGTAAGGTGCTGAATTAGAAACCAGATGGTGAATTCTCAGTCTTGTCCTTCTTTAAGCATGAAAACAAACTGTGTGTCTCTGGGCAAACCCTTCTCACAAGGTGTTAGCTGTGGGGAAAACAGGACATAGTGGCATTACATATGCTGCCTTGAACTGTAAAAAAGGTTGGAGATAAATTTAATAATTAATCAAATAATCCTTAACTTTAGACATGCCAAATCAGCTAAGAACTATGGAATTTGATACCAGTGAAATAAATGACACGAGCAAATACACTTAATATTATCCAGACTACTGTTACAGTTATTATTGGGTTTTAATGTACTACTGAAAAGAGCTTACGTATCACCAGACTCATCTTCTGGGTGAAGGATTACTGCACACTGCGGATTCCAGTTTCCTAGAGAATAACAGCTTCCACATATAGCCAAAACCTCTCCTAGAAAAGAAGTGTTAGAAAATAAATAGTAAACTTTCAAATATTGAGTATTCAGACTAACACAAATAGCAAATAATATACAATGAAACAAAATGATACAACCTGAACTGATATCTGATCTAAATAAGCTTAATGACTGAATTAATTTCAGAGTTATTACATTTTTGTTAACCAAGTTCTTATTTTTGTCATATTTGTTTTATTTTAAACACTGTTTTATAGTTGTTTTTCTCTTCACCATATAATCATTGTGTCCAAAGTAGAATTACTTTAAAACATTATTTTGAATGTCCCATTTACACACAAAATAGCTGTTACCTATCATTTTAAATTATTATTTTGGAAATGCACTTAAGTGTTTTGCACACAAACCAGTTGTTTTCAGTTTAAAACATTATTTCAAATTCAAAGCACTGTCCAGGTTGAAAAAGCTTGTCTGAACTGTGTTCTGCACAGTTTGTACATATCTACTTCACGTCCCATCTTAAATAAATAATAGCAATAACAGCGCACACAGCAGAACAGAAAATTCATAATTTTGTCTGAACTTTGCTGTAAAGATTACACTGAGATATATTACGATTACTGGTATATGTATTGGCATTATATGGATATCGCAGTTGGGGGCACAAAAGAATGGGTTTTTTAATACTATGTACATCAGTATGTATGTGTAACATAGTTACACATCATTAGTTTTGTAAACGTTTAAAGCTCATATGTTCTAGGCTAAAAAAAGTCAGTTGCCTCTAATCTAAGGCATCCACAACTTGCTAGTTGCTAAAGCATTTGTTGTGCAATATTTCTGAATATGCTATCTAATAAAGTTTTGAAAGGGATCAATTATACAATTAGACAACATACAACCCACAAATGAAAAGAACAGAACAGCTCTACACTGCTTTAAAAGAGGGCCAGGCAACTTGAAGTGCCTTTTTTCTGGTGCCCAAAAGTTTACCATTTTCTGAATCATTAAATTTTGCATAGTTTTGTGGTGGTGGGAAACAAAACATTAAGTGTATGAATGTCAAAACTCATACTATCATACTCCCCCAATTAGTTGGGAATGTAATTCCCAGAACTTCCACTTCTACAACTGGGGCATCATACTAGAAAAGCTTTGTTAAAATATTCTTCATGCAATTATGAAAGTGATCGAAAGGGAAATAGCCAGGTGGAGAATGGTAGCAAGTTCAGCTTTCTGAAATATCATGCTGGATTATATCAGGAACTACAATATAGTGGCTTAGTGTATTTATTAACTCCAACTATGTGGTTTGGAAACTGTAGCCTATGAGCTAGATTTACTTATAGATCAGGCGATTTTAGCTAATTCCATAAACCAAAACTAAACAATGACTTGGAACAATGTGCAAACCAAGCCAAGTAGCAATTTAATGCAAAAAAAATCATTTCTCTGTGTGAGATATTAGAAATTATCTTACTTATACTTCCTGACAATAACGCATGCTTTATGAAGCATGCTTTATCAACATTTCTCTCTGCCAATTCTCTACACTCTGGCTTTTAGGGAAGGGGGAGACAGGGAAGAAGAGCCACTAGAGAGTTATAATGCTTCAGCAAATCAGAAGTCACAGAAAAAGCAGCTATTCTTAATCCCATCCAGTTTGCCGAATAAAATAGGATATCGTATGGAGTTTGCTCTTGCAATTCCAGTACCCAAGAGCAGAATATGACATTGTAACAATATACCTATAGCTGAGGTTTCCAATGTGATGCCAGGGAGAACAATGGACCCATTATGATGTTTTTACATTTTAAAAATACTTTTTATTTAGAAGAGAGAGAAAAGGCAGCAAGCTGCAACGTATAATGTTGGGTTCTACCATCATTTATTGCCTAGTCACAAGTTCTACTTTATATTATATCGCAGAAATATTTGTGAAGCACTGTTATGTAAGTGCTTGGGAGAAGGAAGGAAAATATAGGTAGTCCTTGATTTACAATAGCAATCAAGACTAGCATTTCTGGGCTATGCAATGTGATCATAAAGTGCAACAGCATCACTTAGGGATGACAATCTCTGCCATCCTGGTTGCCACCATGAACTGAATCTCAGAATCATTCAGCGGGGAAACTTCCAACTATCTTATCACAACTAAATCAATGGGAAACCTGCAGGAAGTTGCAAAGTCCCAAGCTGCTTGCAAGCAGCACAGCAGGCAGGTCAATGGCTGCTGTAAAGTGAGGAAGGTTTGTGTGAAATTGCAAGAGTGGTTCATTGAAATACTGGGAGGTTGTATGTAAGTGCATAAGTAGCAGAGGAGACACATCAAGGCCCAGGAAGATAGATGGGAGTGCATGAGTGACCGGTGCAATATGAGTGAGGAGGGGCAGTGAAAGGGTATGTGGGTAGGGGAGACTTACCCTAATGACCTTCCCTGCTGGCTTTTCCACCAACTTTCAAGAGAAGACAGCAGAGAAGGCAGTGAATAGTAATCAGGGGATTGCAAGGCCCCATAACTGGTCATAAGTGCAAGCCAGTTGCCAAACACACAGAATCATAATCTTGTGACCGGGAATTCTAGAATGGCCGAAACTCTGAGGACTGATTATAATCATCATTCATTTAGCACTGTCATAACTTCCAATGATTGCTGAATGAACAGTCTTAAGTTAAAAACTACCCGTATGATACCATTTTTGAGAAAAAACATTCAGTTTGGGTAGGGATTAAATTAAGCAATAGAAAAAACTCTTCCCATAGAGTACAAGCAAGAAAAGTAGGTGTAAACTGGTCTGAAGAGTAAATATGGAAATTCAAGTTTTCATATACTTACAAGATATAATTATAGAAATATTTGAGAGGGCATAGTATTTGGAAACAGTATACTAGAACTAAGGAAACTTATCTTGTTCATTCAAAGTAAGTTTTTACATACATACTCATTAAATGCCAAGCATCAAAATGTAACAAATATCTACAAAATGTAACAAATGAAATTTTCCAAAAATCCCATCTACAACTGCCTGGATGTAATTTGTTACATGGAAAATTAACTTTCAATTCTATTGCAAGTCTTCACTAAAAACTGCTTTGTACCTGGTGGAGATACTCCTCTTATTTCAAAGGTAACCTGACAAGGTGCCATCTTCAATTATTTTCGAAGAGTAATCTGTTGAAAAAGAGAGGAAACCATCATGTTGTTATTTCATTTATCTGCACACATTCTTTCAAGAAAGAGCGCCAATTTAAATTACAATACAAGCCAAACTAATAGAAACAGAGGGTAAAAAAGAAGTAGTGAGCAAGTCATGTACTTTGAATTTCAGAGGAAAAAAATGTTATTTAGTGCACATCTAAACAAAGTCAAATGTTAAATTTCTCTGCAAGGGAAGCAGCTCTGCAATCTGCCAGATTGATAGTAGCTATTGGCAAACTAGAGATGAAGGTCTATGAAATCAAATTGAAATATTCATACAGAATTGAGTGATTCTTCAAATGAAGCATATAGTAAGATATTTTTGCAGATTTAAAAGCCAACTATTTTTTGTTAGTGCATAAATTATTTAAGCTATGCCCACCTTTTCCCAATGAAGCGTTTTTCAGAGTTACCTTTACAGCATCCCTATGATCATGTGATCAAAATTCAGATACTTGGCAACTGATTCATATTTATCACCATTGCAGCGCCCCAGGGTCATGTGATCCCTTTTTGCAACCTTCTGACAAGCAAAGTCAATGGGGAAGCCAGATTCACTTAAGAACCAGGTTACTAACTGATCAACTGCAGTGATTCACTTAACAATTGTGACAAGGAATGTCATAAAATGGGGCAAAACTCACTTAACACACACTTATTTACACTCAGAATATGCTGCATATTCAAAGGACTAAGAAGTTGGGTATCCAGTATATGGGATAAGCTCTGACAAACCATTACTTTAAATCACAATAGTATAGTATAGCCTTTATTGTCATTGTACATCATGTATACAACGAAATTGGTTAATCTTAGTAACTGTATAATGTTTATTTTCCTTTACATTATTGCACAGCAGTCTTCAAATATTTCATTCTTTTGGGAAATAGATATATTAACAAACTTGCAATTTATCTAGTTCTATCAGTGTGTGAAATCCACACATAAAAGAAACTATATATCAACATTCAAGTATATTATTTACAGTCAAATCCTAACCCAATATAAAATATTTAATGCAATAGTAACTAAAGTATCTATTACTGCAAAAATTCTTTTTCCTGTGGATATCCACTCGTCTGCATCTGCTTCTTCTCCTCATAGTTTGCTTTAATCTGCAATGCAGAATTCACTGACCTCAAACCTTCAGCTTTGAGCATTGCAGAAAGCCAGAAGAACATGTCATAATATGCATTTCATCTTTGTGGTCTACACAGTAATCAATGACTTTGCATGAAATATAATAAAAGCATGTGAATAACTTGTTAGAAAAACTACTTTTCTGATATGGATAAGAAATTAATAAACTGCTGCTCACCAAATTCACTACTGTGAATTTATAAAGCATCAATGTTATGATTATATGTGATACAATCACCTTATAGGGCTTAGATAAGGAAAACCCAATTGTGAATTATTTGAATTCTATTGACTTAAGTCTCTGTCATGTTTACAACAGAGATAGTCATACATTGATAACAATAAACAACCAGGTACTTAGGATACATTGTCTTTAACAAGAAAAAAAATACAGTACACCATTGGACACCCCCATGAAATCTACAGCAGCAACTACAGGAAGTCCTTGACTTATGACCACCATTGAGCCAAAATTTCCATTGCTAAGCAAGACAGTTAAGTCATAAAATGGAGCATAAATCACTTTTCTTGCCACAGTTAAGTGAATCACTGCAGTTGTTAAGTTAGTAACACAGTTGTTAAGTGAATTTGGCTTCCCCACTGACTTTGCTTGTCAAAAGGTCACAAAAGGTAATCATATGACCCTGGGACACTGCAACCATCATAAATATGTGCCAGTTGCCAAGTGCCTGAATTTTGATCTCCCCAACCACAGGAATGTTGCAACAGTAATAAGTGTGAAAGATGGTCATAAGTCACTTTATTAAGAGCTGGTGTAACTTTGAATGATCACTAAACAAATGGTTGTAAGTCAAGGACTACCTGTATGGCTGCTTGATTTAAGGCTAAGAAAGAGCAGGTTGAATTGAAATTTAAGCAGAAGTAGTTATGTAAAGAAAGTAAAGTATGGTTTATCATAGTTAATCAGGATAACAACAGAGGGCTTCAATGCTAAAGACACTGTCCATTATCTATATACTACTAAATCCCTTGTGTCTGTAATCTTTAAGTGGGCAAAATGTTGAAGCAGAAGGGCAAATCTTTTCAACCAAAGTACCTCAAATGAGCTTACAGAATACTGGGACTCAGGGAATGAAATTTGGGAAAGTTGTGACTGCTTCACTTCTAATGGATTACTGCTTTTTCAGCGCTGCTGCCACTGCACTGTTGCAGTCGTGTGATCCTCATTTTCAATGTTCTCTGACAGCTTCCCAGTGACTCATACAATCACTTGGTTCCTACTCCACCCAGCACTAGTCATTAATTGCCTCTGGGAAAGAAGGGAAGGAGGAAGGAGCACAAAGAAAGGGAGAAGAAGAAAAAGGAAGAAAAGGAAGAAAAGAAGGGGAAGGAAGAGAAATAGTAGTGAAGGTGGGAGATTTTGGATGATCACTGCCAGCTTCCCACAAGAAAATTCAATGGGGAAGCTGACAGCAGGTCAGAAGTTGCTCTTGCTCTGAATTTTTGCCCTCTGGTGGTCATTCTGTTTCTCTGCTTAAGTAAGGAAATCTGTCTGAAATGAGATTTCAGAGGTCACAGGATGTTTACTAGCATGTTAAAGATGACTTCCAACCATTCCAAATTGTTATGGAAAAAAGTGAGCAGACTCAGCTATAATATCAAAGCAGCAATAAGCAGAAAGAACAAGTTCTTCTTTCATTAGTGCTTCTAAAGCAGCTCAAATCATAAAGAATAGACAGAGATTATGGACAGGCTAGTAAAGGGAGTTCCACATACCAGAAAGACTGAAAATAATATATATATATATCTTACATATTTTGGCATGAAGAATGTGTGTATGTGTGTGTATAAAAAGTTTACCGTCAGATGTTCACCATCAGAGATTTGACTTTAAATATTTTATATCAGAATGTTGTTCCCTCAATAGTCCACGTCACCATAACACTTTACACCGAGTACTTAAGAATAGAATAGAATTCTTTATTGGCCAAGTGTGATTGGACACACAAGGAATTTCTTTGGTGTATATGCTCTCATATATATTAAGTTAAGAATATATTGTAAGTTACATTGTCTTATTGAAAAAAAAATGAAATGCCAATTCTTTCCACATGTGGTCTTTTATATTATAAAATAGGGACGGTATCATTAATTGTAAACTGCTTTAGGTTTTGTTGGCAATATGTTTCAATTACATAAAAAAGTAAATACTTGCTACTTACTGGACCAACTAAAAGAATGAGTTCAACTTTAGTCTAGATTTATGTGCAATACTGTATTTTTTTAAAAATCAGGTTACCTACAAGAATTAAATAATATAATTCAGAGAAAGCATGTTTATCTTTAATAAAGAATCTCATTCATCAAAGAATTTCTAAGTAAGTCGATGCTTTCATTTTGAACGCTACTTAAGGCTTAGTATAATCTGATAGTCAAACTAGAAGTGGAAGCTTGTGAGCATTAATACAATTCCATTCTTCCCAGACACCTGTTCCATATCAGTTGCTTCAGTGAAGCAAGATTCTACTTATCAGGACATGCAGCAAAACCTTTAAAATTTAGATCTCATCTTGTCTATATGGATACAACCATGGCAAGTGCAGTAATTTAAAACTTTTATACAGTCATCTTTGACAGATTCTTCCAACTCAATGACAAATGGGATCAAGGAGAAGAGTCTTCTCTACCAGGACCTGCACTCTCTAAAACATCTTGTCTCCTAAGGTAAGGTCTGCCTCTACCTTAAAAAAGCCTTAAAACTTGGCTCTGGTTGGCCTGGGGCCTCAAAGGAGGAATGATTATGCTGAAGGTGATTGACTGAGCATCCGTACCATTGGATTTAATCTTTAATTGTTGTTAATCTTAATCTTGATTTTAATGTTTTTATATTTATGCTCTTATATTGTAAGCCACTCATAGTCACTTGGGAGAGTTAGGAAGCATATAAATTTTCATGAGAATTTGGTATTCTCCATTTGCTCTGCAAAATACAATCCAACCAACTTTCATTGTTTGTTTGTTTTTTCTACAGACAACTACTCAAATCTTAATAGCTGTCCTGAAATCACTATAGCCTAGAATTAAACCAAGGATTTTGTTTGTAGCACCAGCCATTATAAAAGGGCTTTGTCTTTCCTGATTGTAAATGGCTATATTCACCTACCACACATTAAAGACAATTAACTGTATCCTGTATGTATGAAATTGACTAGAATTTAATAAAGATGGTTGGTGGCTAAATAGGTTGCATGGATTAAAACATCTGAACAACCTTGATTGAATAAGCCATCACTCAATCCAATTTAAAAAACCAGATGTTTTATTTTAGATTTTCAGGTGCAAAAAGTATGTAGAAATTTACATGTAGAATATTCATTTTTATTGGAAAATTGTATGTTATGGACAATTAATCCATCTTTGCCTTCTTCTGACATATCAAGGCTACTGTTACATGACATTGAGTTACATACCAAACAACTACATTGTAGCTCGGCATGTTATGCTAACTATACATATATTCATATACTACAGCATATTGCAGAAACCTAGAAAATTAAGTTAGATAAACCACAGTTAAGATAACCATGAGTAAAGCATATTGTGGAAATGCAAGCTATTTTTATTTATTTGCAGCAAATTATTTTGGTATCGAAGTTGACTCAATCAGGGCAAATTTTCATATTGAAACTTGTGGTTCAAATCAGATATTACTTAACTCTCCCCATCTCCCAGATAGGCTGTATTAACATATTAAGATAAAAGTGTGTCTGTCTAATTTGTGGCTTAGTGCACTGTATGGACGGGTGCTATGGTTAGTATATGGCTCAGTGCTTTGTAAATCCAGATTATTTGAATTAATATAGTTTAGTTAACCCTGGATTAATTTGCTGTATAACTATATCAATACATACATAATGGGAAAAAAGGGTATTAGATCAGAGAACCCACACAAGATCAATACATACATGACTATAACATTTTTTTAAATAAGTGTCTATTTCTGTACTGTTTTCTTCTGTGCCGTTCTTAAAACCCTAGAAGCTCTAATATCCTCCTTTACATCTGATCAGAAAAGGGAAAGTCGGCCATCTTTCAATTGAGATTTATACCAGTCCAGAATCTGAATTAAGAGACTCCTACTGATGACAAATATATTTCATTTGCTACATCCCCCTACTGGATTCCCAATTATGGTTAAGCTAAGAAGCAAAAAACTTTAATTGAATAGTTCCCTTCTAGAGTAATACTAGTTTGATTGCTAGAAGGAATCTGGCAAGTGTGTCTAATTGTGAAAAAGGCCAATTGGACAAAAGTAGGATGCTTTTAATATCCCCCCCTCTTCTTGTACCATACAGGTGAAGGAAGTTAGCACCCACCCCTCTCCTAGAAGAATGAAATATTTTAGGAAGTATTAAAAAGGCAGAATATTATGTTTCCCTGGATGAGAAAAGGAGAAACATGTTTTAAAGACAAAGTAGCTCTCTGTAGCTCCCTGCCCACCCACCCCCTTCAGCTCCAGGGTGGTAGGATTAAGACATGGCCCTCAGGACATGACAGGATTAGCTCTCTATCCATCTCACCACATGGCACCTGGGAAGATTACATCACCCAGCAAGGCTCAACCAAGCCTAGGACACAGACAGTCTACAAAGTTAGCTAAGACCCCACCCCCATGGGAGTCTGACAACCAATCAGAATACAAATACAAATACAAATACAAATCAAAGCTCAATAGAGGGTATAAATCTCTCTCTCTCTCTCTCTCTCTCTCTCTCTCACCCATGTGCCTTTTTTGCCCAGGACCTCAAACCATGTGGTCCTGTCCACCATTAAAAACCACCTTTCCAAACAGCCACGTTTCCAGTGTCTTTCTCCCCACTTGGAACTGAACCCAGATGGACATTTCTTCCAACACAGGAATTTCGACAGCAACTCAAAATGACAATATTCAAAAGCCAAATATATCATTTCCCAATCAAGATTCCCTCAACATTTCCATTTTTCAAAATAATGGCAATTGTATGGTATTGTTATCAGAGCAATAGGCACTTAAAAAAAAAAACTTGGCTTTTCCTCCTTGGAATCTGTTATTAATCAAAAGGGGGAGGGGGGGTTAGGCCCAGAGGAATGCTATTAACCTAGTGCAATCATCTGGCCTTTTTCATCTTTTTCTATCAACAGCTGAAGTCACAAAGGAGGATTGCACAGAAACAGCTAGCCTTGAGCTTTCCTCCCCATCTGACAACCTTTTCCCACAATATTTCCCAGAAGAAATATTTTTAAATATCTGAAGCTAAACTTCTTTGAGTTACTGGACTTTTATATTAGTCCACAGCTTGTTCAAAAAATATGAATCCAGAATCAAAGATACAATATCCTCATTTTTAAACAAATCCTCAACCTTTAACTAGTCTAAGTCATCAGTTTTAGGAGCACTGTGTTTTCACAAAGCCAAGAAGTACACTGAGCAAAACCAAAACAAAGTCACATAGTCACACTATCTTCAATTGCTCCAAAGGTTAAAAGACCAATTTAACACTGACCTTCAAGGAGTAGGACTGTGCACAACCTACAAAACAAAATAAACCCCCCAATCAATAACAGTGGCAGAAGTCTCCAAAATATAGTTTTGTTAAACAACAATTAAAATACCATAAAGTAAATCACTTGTGGAAATACCATTTTTTCTGCCCTTCTCTGAACTCCTTGTCTTTGTCCCATTAAACTAGTACTCTCAGAATTCCTTGCCTTTCTCTCAAGTGAACTGAATAGTGAGCTGTAATCTATTAATCAACCTACAAGCTGCCTTGTATGCCAGTCTCAAATTCTACTTGTGCTATTTCCTCCTAAATGTGTTGTTTATTATGATCACCCTGTATATCTTTAGTCTGCATGGATGGTTATTTCATTTTTTTAAATTTCCTGAACACATAAGTCTGCTTAACAGCCTTTAATGGTCAAGTCTCAACAGTCATTAGAGCTGTTGCCCCAGTTCATACAAAGACACGTGCATCACCCCGTCTTACCCTTCATTGTGCACTGCTCTTTAGCCAAGCTGTGTAGTTTACTTTGGTGTAGTAGTCATATAAATTGGCATTGTTTTAGATTTCCTGAAATCGATTTGAATCCAGGATTTGTCATAAGTCTGAATTCTCCAGAACTCTTTGTTTGGGGTCTGAACAGCAAATTAACTAACCATTCTACCATGTCAAGAACATGTTATCAAGAACAGGAAGAGTCACCACATCACCCCTGGCCATCTTGTCTTAAAGCCTGCAAACCTACCTCAGTCAATTGTGCTTTATTCAGTCAAGTGTCACCTTACAAACAAGCGCCCAGGAACCCCGTCAATTGGTGCCAGTGGCTCTTTTAAGTAACCGGTAGATCACGAGTGAAAAACAATGGCGCGGCGGGGGGGGGGAGGGAGAGAAACCCACCCGTCCCCGACCCGGTGATCTCTTCCTCCCAAGTAGTGCAGAACTAGCGGCGCTGTAGCAATTAAGGTCCGGAAGCAAAAAAAAAAACCGCTTTGCTGAGGGAGGAAAGAGCTCCATTATGTACCGTTAACGTTTCGCTGCCGCCGCCGCCGCCTGAAGACCGGGACTAACCTGTGCCGGCCGGGAAAGGCGAGAACTGCGGATGGAAGCCGGTTGGGATGCGGCAAAAGCACCAGTTGGCTCTCGCTTCCTCCCTCGGGCAACCACCTTTCCCCCGCAGGGAGGAGGGCGGCTTTAAACGTCAGCGGCAGTCGCGAGGAGGAAAAAAAGGGGCGCGGCAGCTCAGTTGTTCGGTTGACGCCTCAGCTTCTACCCGGCCTAAACCAGTTACAGCCGCCCGGCTGAAACCGCCGTCGCCGGGCGGCGAGAAAGGAAAACAAGCGGCATCAAGCGGCACGTGAGGCGGGCGGCCAATGGGAGCGCGCGCGTGCGCGGCGGGCGTGGGGGGAGGGAATTTGTGTGTTTGTATGTGCGTGGAAAGGCGGTGGGAGGGGCGGAGCGAGCAAGGGGAACGACAGGAAGGGCGACACCCTTCTTAGGAAAACGCGCGCGGGCGGTCTCGGGAAAGCGGGGTTGGGGGTGGGGCCTATCAAGGCCGCGTGGCTGAATAAGCAAAGATGAGAATGCGAGCTGCCCGAGCCTGTTCTTATTGTGGCGCCTACTATTGCTGGGCTAGTTGACGTTTATTATTAGACCATTTATAATAACACACAAGTATGCAAAACGACCTATAATAAACTCTTTGGTTGCTTGCAGTTTATTTTCTAAGGAACTAAGAAGTAATCGCCACCCTCTCCCCCACGGCAGGTCATTTTAAAATGTATTCCTAGTTGACTTGTGATTGGTACTACCGTTTCCACCAAAATAAGACATCCCCTGATAATAAGCCAAATCGTGCATGGCAATTCAGCCAAGCGCTTATTTCATGGTTCAAAAAAATATAAGACAGCGTCTTATTTTGGGGGGAACATGTTAGACGTGCTTTCGAATAGCACTTAAGTCATTGAGTGCATTTTATTTCTAGCATCTTTCCCCCGACTTGGAACTGGACTGGATTTTTCTTCCCACAATGACAACACAATGATGTGTCCGTACCTGAGGCACATTGAGGCGAAACATCAATGTTTTGGAGATCGAAGCTGCAATTAACAAAATAACACAGCTGGAAGGGCCCTTGGACTGGAGGTCTTCTAATCCAGGGGTTCCCAACTCTTGGTCCGTGGACCGGCACCGGGCCGCAGCATGCCAGCAACCAGGCCATACAAACCACTGAAGCCCCATCCATGGGATGCAGGCAGCATGCAAAACCATGACCCCTCCAGTCCATGGAAAAACCTGGTTGGGGCCCACTGTTCTAATCCAACCCTCTGCTCAACCCTCAGGAAGCCCTATACCTGTGATGGCGAACCTATGGCCAGAGGTGGCACGCAGAGCCCTCTGTGGGGGCACACGCTGTTGCCAGCTGCTCTTCTGCGCTCTGTCGCACGCATGTGCACTGGCCAGCTGCTCTTTTCCGGGTTCTGGCATGCACATGCTGGCGCACATGCGCCTGCCGGAATCCAGAAGAGAGCAGCTGACCGGTGCGCATGTGCTGCTGGAACCCAGAAGAGCAGCTCGCCAGCTGCTCTCTTCCAGATTCCAGCACTCTGCCGCGTTCGTGCATTCCAATTTCGGCAGACACTGCCAAAAAGGTTAACCATCACTGCCCTATACCTTTTCAGACAAATGGTTGTCCAATCACAAAATCATTTAATGGTATCAGTACACATGGAAAAACTCATTTTTAGGCATTCCCTTCTTGCCAAAATCGATTTACATAGCTTAGTATTGTATCATCTTCTTCAGATCAGTCTTTTTAAGGGAAAAACTGAAGCACGCTCAGTTTCAGTTCCTTAAAACAACCGTGAAATTTGTAGATGTCAAGACTACGCTTGGATTGTACAGAAGCAAACAAAACAATTAGAATCAATTTTATTGCTTTATTTATTTATTGAATTTATATTGCCGCCTATGCGCCCATGGCAACTAAGGCGGCTTGCAGAATAAAAGACCACATTTAAAATAATAAAAAGAATCAATTAATATAGTACAATATAACAAAATATCAGTTTTTGATACCATCAACCACAGTATCCTTCTGAACCGGTTTCTTGAATTGGGAGTGGTTCACTATGGTTTGCAGCTCTTGGTGGAGGAGCAGGTAGCATCAGTGGCCGGGGGTGGGGGTGGGGGTGGGCTTTCCTATTGAAGACACCTGTTCCTAACCCAGGAGTCTTGTTAGTCTCTTATTCCTTGGTCACTTCTTGGCCGGATTATTGCAATGTACTTGTAGGAAGTTAGCACCCACCCCTTTCCTGGAAGAATGAAATATTTTAGGAAATATTAAAAAGGCAGAATATTATGTTTCCCTGGTTGAGAAATGGAGAAACATGTTTTAAAACAAAGCAACTCCCACCTTCCTGCCTCCCCACCCCCTTTGTTAATGGGCCAGAGGCAGAAACTCAATCTTTGACAATAGGACCTATCTGCAACACAATAGCAACAGAAACTAACACAATGGGACCCATCTAGGACAGAAACTCACCACATGGCACCTGGGAAGATTACATCAGCCAGCAAGACTAGCTAAGACCCCCACCCCCTGGGAGTCTGACAACCAATCAGGATACTCTTTCTGGGCCCCAGGAAGTTCAAAGCCAGAGAAAGCATACAACCTGGGGACTCGCTGTATCTCGGCCCTTTTTCTGTTCAGGAACTCAAGCCATGTGATCCTGTCCACCATTAAACCATCTTTCCAAGCAGTCTCCATGTTTCCAGTGTCTTTTTCCCCACTTGGAGCAGAACCCAGAAGGATATTTCTTCTTACATACTCTACATGAGGCTGCCCTTGAAGACTATCCATAAATTGCAATTGGTCTGGAAGAGTTTTGAAAATCAAATAACCTTTACCCATGGGCCAAGAAGTTATCAAGTATTTCTTTCTGCATTTAATATATTGTAGATTATGATTGGGTTCACATATTCCATTGCTATGGCTTATTTGAACATTATTTTCTGAATTACAATTAGCTGAGATTACATATTAAGTGATAAATCATAGTTTACAAGCCACAGTGATGGAGTCAAAGTTAAATCAAGCAATATATGACCCTTGCCTGTATATTACACAGCTCACATCCAAACCACACTTCCATTTACATTTGTCTTCAGAGCCAGATATGAAGCATTTATTTTGCTGAAATAAAACTCAGTTTTTTATCCTTAATAGATGTATACATTCCTTAAATGTATAAGATTTCTATCTTTATTCTTAGTGTGCCTTCTCAACAAACTTTTGTCTAATCTGTTTAATTTGCAAGTTTGATGATTTCAGAAGTGATTTTAATTAAATCTTAAATGAGAGACAGGGTATCATTATAAATACTGTGGAAAATTAATTAAAACTGCACGATTGTAAAGGAGATATTTAATCTGAAATTATGGGGGTTGATATGGTCCAATTACCATTTCTGGTAAAGTAACAAGAAAAAGCAGCTGAGATTTATCTGATTTGTAAAAAAACTCCTTACTGTGTTCCAGGTTCTTGAAACAGCAGCTCTAAATTAAGAGAAATGGGTATTCTCATGGAGGTAGAATATCTCACTAGGGAAGATACTCAGAATAAAAGGGATAACCTGTGCATAAAAACAAGTACATCTCGAGAATACAGTCTTTTAGGAGCAACCTTCTAAGATAAAAAGTAAACACTGATCCATTTAGTGGATCAGAAACACACAAATATTTGAAGCTGGCAATATTAATAAAGAATACCAAGAAGGAGTTGGATCTTAGAATAGCTCTATAATCCCAGTGTAAAGCTTGGAGCACCAATATGATAATGGATATCACCCTTGACATCAACTGGGCTGTGTGCCTTTATCAGATTTCTGTATTGTTTTACAAAACCATCATCATCATAAAACAAAAATCTGCTGTACTGCAAAAAAGAGTACCACCCTTCAGGGTAGTATTTATTTCTAAGAATACCTTTGGCCCCCAAATCAACTCTATAGGCTTTTGTAGGAAATCAAAATGATGGGTGGCTATAACTTAATGGTTTCTTGTGTTCTCTGTGTATCTTTGCCCAGAGAAAGGAATAAATATGGAGTATCTCACAAGCTAGAAAAGAAGCAGTAAACTGGTGTTCTATTCCCCTATTCCTGAATGGCATTAATTTTGTGAATGGGCAAGTTTCCCTCCCCAGCCAAAAGTACTCACAACGTAAGTTCTACATTCTAAATTCCTTCACTAAATCTAAAAAAGAATATGGAACTCTAATGTTATTGGCAGCCATAAATCTCTTGGACACCAAAAATAGAATAAAATCAACAATCTTAAATCATCTTTGGAATCTTTGCTGTTATTTTTATCCTAAACCATCCTTCTCTTTAGCATTTCATTAGAATTGATCAGCATGTGATGAAGCTGATTTTAATTCAGGAAGATTTATCCTATAGTAAATATATTGGTTTGTAAGATTCCACAAGCGGCTTCTTTTAACAAGGTTTTTTACTTGCTTTTTTCTCACCCACTTGTGCTCATATAAGCGAGTGGCTACTGTGACACATTAAGCCAAAACCAAAGAAACACTATGGCTGAATAAACCTATAATTGAACCAGTGTGTCACAAAATCTTTAGGGTTTGTTTTGGATGGGTATAAGTAGGAATATGAATCATCAAATCAACTCAAGAGTTCTTACTGAAAGTACTAATAACCAGACCCAAATTATCACATTTTGGATACACTATGTACAGATTAGCTCTCTTGTGAACTTTATAATACAGATAGTCCTTGGCTTACAGCCAGTTGTTTAGAGACCATTTAAAATTACAACTATAATGAAAAAAGGCCCTTGCACCTTTGACTGTTACAGCATCCCCATGGCCACGTGATCAGAATTTGGCTGCTTGGCAACCAGCATGTATTTCTGATGGTTATGGCATCCCAGGGTCACATGACTGCTGTTTGTCACCTTTCCGGTTTCCAATAAGCAAAGTCAATGGAGAAAGTTGGATTTGATTAATGATTGTGTTATTCACTTAACGATTATGACAAAGATAAGTTATAACATCAGGAACATTGCTTAGCAATGTCTGGTCCCAATTCTGGCCATAAATTGAGAACTATCTGTACTAGGAAAGAGAAAACAACAACCAGCAGTAAGGTGGATGGAGTCAATTACAGAAAGGATGGCTTCACTGTTGGTAATTGAGGACAGATCATCTTAGAGAAGGTCTATTTATATTGTCACTTAAGAGTCAACAGTGATTTGGTGGTACATAATCATAACATAGGAGTAGCTGTGGTTTGCATGAGTGCAAAAAGCTGCAGTCAAATCCAGGGCAAAGAAAAAAAAGATGAATACATGATGCATTTCCAAGATCAGAAGTGTTGTCAGCTGGCAGTTCTTGAAATATTGTTGGCAGAGGAACTTCTCTGCTCTGACGCAAATGTTATGCTTTGGGCAGTTTTTGGCTTGGCTTGCATAAACTGCCAATGACCTTCCTCCAACTTGGATTTGGCAAGTGTCTTTGCTTAACTATAGCTGGCAATTTGAAAAAGTCTGTTTGCTTCTACAAGGTGCACCTCTTGTTTGTTTAAGATGGCACTGCCTATCTTTTTCAACTTGGTCAGGGTGAGGGAGAGATTGATCAACCTAGAATATATTTTGCACAGTTTTGGGTAAAGAAACATAACTGCATACACATCTTAAGCTAGTTTTAAGCAAAATGTGTAAACTAAATTTTTAATTTTGAAAAAAAATCTCAACCCTTCCAGGTCAGCAAACAGTCATGCCACTGTAAATCCACATTAACAGCGGCAGATCAGGCCACCCAAAAGCTCTTGTCAAGACTACATTTAAGATGGAATAGTATGGGATATTCTGCTGTGATAGGGGAAAACTGGGTAGAAAAAAAGGCATTGCTTGGAAAAGGGATAAATAATCTCTTGGGACAAAAGACTCTCTGGGATTCAGTAGGGAAATAGCCCAATTTTAGGAGAGCATATTTCATGTGATTAACAGGAAACACAATGCCATATTACAACTCTGTAATTAATACAGGTGATTTATTTGCAGTTTATGTAACCCAGCAGTTTTCATTTCTGATTAGTGTTAAATGTTTTCTGGTGGAATAAGAGAGGCAATAAACAGTAAGCAGATGTTTAATAAACATCATAGTAAACTCTGTGTCCCCCAAATCTATTTAAAAAAGAGAGTAAAGTTAATCTTTATTGTTCATTCTTTGATTTAAAAAAATGCTCCCTTGGAAAAAAAATCTGGCAATTTGGCATGTTTAAAAAGATTTTCTTCTGCTAATATGCATCAGTGTAAATTTAGGTCATTCTGGATTTTAAATCTGGCAATTTCTCAAGTTAGAAGAACTGGACACAAATAATACTACTATGTTAAGATTTTTTGTTAGCCATGTATAACAACATTAAGAAATGGGATTACACAAATCTTCCTTGGAATAAGGAAGAAAATTTAACTTTTTGACTCTTTATAGAAGACAATGACCTTTGTCATGCTGGATTATTTTAACTAGTCAATTCCAATTGACTTAAATGCTAATACATTTTTACAATGTGTATGTTGGCAACTTGGCACCATTTATATATGGTGTGCTAAAATTCCCAGAATTACAAGGCAGTAAGGCTATCGTATTGTTGGAGCCTAACATACTGGGCAGGTGCCAAGTTGAAGTGATTTTTGAAGTTAATTATATGTTCCATCTAGGAACAGTTTGCATAATTGTGTCTAAAGCCAGTAGCACAGATTGACCAATAGAAATTATACGCTACTTGAAAGATTGAAGATGGAAGCACACAAGTTTTGGATTAATGTTGAAAAATCTTTAGTTGTAGGCAAGGTTAGACTATGTGGCCATTTGTTGCTAAATCCTAACTTTGAAGACTGTGGGTAGGATGGTTGCTTAGCTTCTGGGTTTTTTTTTTTTTTTGTGTGTGTGTATAGATAATCCTTGATTTACAACCATTTGTTTAGCAACTGTTTGAAGTTCCAAGGCATTGAAAAAGGTGACTTATGACCAGTTCTTGCACTTATACCCTTTACAGTAGCCCTGTAGTCACTGATCAAAATTTGGGATGACTTGCAGCATCCTGGGGTCATGTGTCCATCCTTTTGAGACCTTCCCTTCTAACCAGCAAAGTCAATTTGGGGAGCCAGATTCACTTAACCACCATGTGAATCATTTAACAACTGCAGAAGAAAAGTTAGCCCAACCCACTTAACAACTGCTTTGTTTAGCAAAGGAAATTCTGGGCCCAGTTGGGATCATAAGTCAAGGACTTACCTGTATGTATTGAGTTCTTGACTTTCATAACATTTTTGTTTTATTGTTCATGACTATGTAAGCTATCTGGAGTCATTTGGAGTCAGATAGCCTTTAACAATAATTAAACATTAAATAGTGAGTGGGAGGGGCAGATATGACGGGCGCAGGGGACCACATCATGTTCCGGGGGTGCACATACGCTGTCTACGAGCGATTGCATACTCAGGCCCCCAATGTGCGACTCGGGTCCTGGGTTGCACAGAGCCTCAGGCCCTGGGTCCGCGGCTGATGTTATGTAATGCCAGGTCGGTTGTTAACAAAGCCCCCCTCATTTGTGATCTTATTTTGGAGGGGGGTGCAGACCTGGCAGGTATTACAGAGACCTGGTTGGGCCACGAGGGCGGGGGTTCCCCTCGTTGAAATGTGCCCACCAGGTTTCTGTGCATTTCACCAGCCAAGGGCTCAGGGGAGGGGTGGGGGAGTGGCGGTGATTATTAGGGAAAGTCTTAGTCCGAGGGAGACCACTGTTCCTCAGATAGCCGGATGTGAGTCCCTCCTCGTGAAGTGGGGCCATGGGAGGCAGATGGGTTTGTGGCGGCGACCCTGCCCGAGCTGGTCGACGTTATTGCCGGGGTGGCGGTTGATACCCCCAGACTTATTGTCATGGGGGATTTCAACCTGCCATCTGCAGGTGAGGCGTCAGAGGTGGCTCAGGAGTTCATGGTTTCCATGGCAGCCATGGACCTGACCCAATTAGTTCAGGGCCCCACTCGCACAGAGGGACACACTCTGGACTTGATTTTCGTCTCTGGTCAGTGGTTGAATGATCTTGGTAGAGGGGATTTAGACATTAAACCCTTGTCATGGACAGATCATTCTCTTCTTCGCTTGGACTTTCCTGCTGTTTCCCCCCGCCGCAGGGAGACGGAACTGATTAAATGGTTCCGTCCCAGGCGCCTGATGGATCCCGAAAGGTTCCTGACGGAGCTTGGGCCATTTCCTGAGACCCTGGCACACGACTCAACTGAAGACCTGGTGGCCGCCTGGGAGAGGGCGGCCACCGGGGCTTTGGACCGTGTCGTGCCTTTGCGGCCTCTGACCCGATGCTGACCTCAATTGGCTCCTTGGTTCTCTGAGGAGCTGAGAGAGATGAAGCGCTGGAAAAGACGCCTAGAGAGCATTTGGAGGACTAGTCAATCCGATTCCAACCGGACACTGGTGAGGTCTTATATCAAGACCTACCTAGTGGCGATAAAAGCGGCAAAATCTAACTATTTTTCCGCTCTTATCGCATCTGCAGAGAACCGCCCAGCCGCTCTGTTTACGGTAACCCACTCCCTTCTTCGGGGGGGGGAGTGCGGGAAGATCCCTTGCAGGGTTGAGCTGAGGATTTTGTGCAATTCCTGCATGATAAAGTCGCTCGGATTCGGGAAGGCTTGGACTCTGACTGGGTGAGTCCAGGGGAGGAGACGAGGGTAGGTCTTGAGAACATTATCTGGGAGGAGTTTGATCCTGTGGCTCCCGAGGATGTGGACAGGGTTCTGGGTAGGATTAGTGCCGCTACATGTTTATTGGACCCGTGTCCCTTCTGGTTGGTACTGGCCTCCCGGGAGGTTACACGAGGCTGGCTCCAGGGGATTATAAATGCTTCTCTGAGTGAGGGTGCCTTTCCGGCTGCCTTGAAAGAGGCAGTGGTGAGGCCCCTCCTCACCACCGCCCCCGGCTGAATTAGCCAACTACCGTCCGATCTCCAACCTTCATTTTGTGGCGAAGGTTGTTGAGAGTGTGGTGGCACGACAACTGCCCAGGCACCTGGATGAAGCTATCTATCTGGACCCGTACCAGTCGGGCTTCAGGCAGGGGTACAGCACAGAAATGGTTGCATTGGTGGATGATCTCTGGAGGGCTCAGGACAGGGGTTGCTCCTCTGTCCTGGTCCTGTTAGATCTTTCAGCAGCTTTTGATACCATTGACCATGGTATCATGCTGCAGCGGTTGAGGGGGTTAGGAATAGGGGGCACCGTTTTGCGGTGGTTCTCCTCCTTCCTCTCCGACCGCTCGCAGTTCGTGTTGACAGGGGGGCAGAGGTCGACTTCGAGGCGCCTTGCATGGGGAGTGCCACAGGGGTCGGTCCTCTCGCCCCTTCTGTTCAACATTTATGTGAAGCTGCTGGGTAAGATCATCCGTGGTTTTGGGGTGAGAGTCCATCTGTACGCTGATAATACTCAGCTGTACATCTCCACCCCAGACCACGCCAACGATGCCCTTGATGTGATGTCTCGCTGCCTGGAGGCCGTGCGGGTCTGGATGGGGAGAAATAGGCTCAGACTCAACCCCTCCAAGACCGAGTGGCTGTGGTTCCCGGCGCCGCGATATAGTCAGCTGGTGCCATCGCTGACTATTGGGGGTGAGTCTTTACCCCCCACAGAGAGGCCCCGCAATCTGGGCGTCCTCCTGGACGCACGGCTGTCTTTAGAAGAACATATGACGGCCGTGGCCAGGGGGGCTTTTTATCAGGTTCGCCTGATCCGCCAGTTGCGGCCCTTTCTGGACCACGATGCCTTGCGCAGTCACTCACGCCCTTGTCACCTCCCGAATGGACTACTGCAATGCGCTCTACATGGGGCTCCCCTTGAAAAGCACCCGGAGGCGCCAACTGGTCCAGAATGCGGCCGCGCGGGTGGTTATGGGTGCAACCCATTGTGCCCACGTGACACCCCTCCTGCGCGAGCTGCACTGGCTCCCAGTGGCCTTCCGGGTGCGATTCAAGGTGTTGGTTACCACCTTTAAAGCGCTCCCTGGCATTGGACCTGGATACCTTTGAGACCGTCTTCTGCCACCAGTAGCCTCCCACCGGCCAGTTCGCTCCCACAGAGAGGGTCTCCTCAGCGTGCCATCGGCCAAATTATGTCGGCTGGCGACACCCACGGGGAGGTCCTTCTCTGTGGGATCCCCTGCCCTTTGGAATGAACTGCCCCCAGAAATTCGTAAAATCTCTGATCTCCGTGTATTTCGCTGTGCCCTCAAAACCTTGTTGTTCTGCCAGGCTGGGCTATCAATGTAAAGATTTTAATTGGTTTTAAATGGGATTTTAAATTTGGGGTTTTATAAATTGGCCTATTATTTAATAATTTTAATTATTTTTAAATTTTGTCTGTCTTTGTGTTTTTAATTAGGCTGTACACCGCCCTGAGTCCTTTGGGAGAAGGGCAATATAGAAACAAACAAACAAACAAACAAACAGCAGACCATATATTGTCCCCTCCAAGAAATAGGGTGCATATGATGTAGATATTATCAACCAGTTCAATAGGACTTGGCTACCTGTTGAGACAATATTCTCCTATACCATCTCCATAAAAGGTATTTTCAACAGATTCACGAAACCTGTTTTTCTCAATCTTTTGCAAAGAACTCCTACTGCCCATTCTTCGTATGATTCATGGCTACATGTTACGCCCACAGTGTTACAGTTGTGCCTTGCTTATGTGTAAGTCTTCGTACTGCCTGTACTTGATTTGGTCTTAATTTGATTCTGTCCGGTATAACTGGTTTTCCCTAAAAGCTTAAAGTGTTTTCAGAAGGTATACTTCCTGGTCAATTACTTCAGTGGGCTGATGAAAAATTACAAAAATTCCATAGGACTATAGAATCACAAATCCAAGATTAGAACAATCATTTAGGTAGAAAAAGACTATAGGTTGATAATTCATAAAACAACAGCAACTTAATGGTTAATTCTTAACATTAATTCTGCGCCACTGTAGCTGAAAATTAAAATGGAAATCCATTCAGGACATAATCACATGTTTTGCCTTTACTCATAACACAGTCCTTGACTAATCTCCCAGACCTGTGTGTGTGAGAGAAGAAAGGGAGAAACTGTAGCGTTTTAAAATCCAGCTTGCTTTTTTTTAAAAAAAGGCAAAAAAATGTAAACCTAGCTTCCATAGCAGAAGAGAAGAAAGTAACAGAAGTTAATATCTCTGTTATTTTTCCATTTGGCAATTCTTGCTTTTGCTCTATGTATTACTGTATAGTTTTTTCTATTGCTCAGCTGTGAAAATAAGTCAACCAATACAGAATGAAGAGATGAAGCATTCAAAATTGTATTAAGACTCAAGAACTTATCAGATTTCAAGTATGTTGTAATTTAAAAGCTTGACAAGTTTTAGCTTCGTTTACTTTAGTTTACAGTCCCCTGAGTTCTATGGTACTGTAAGATGATATTAGTAGTATCAAAACAGCAAAACACTTCAATTTGAAACATCAGACCTTCCTTCTGTATTATGGGTCTTTGCATATTCTTCATAGGATAGTTTACAGCAGCTCCTAAAGAGCTTCAACCAGCAGATGAGTGAGGAAATTTGAAGGCAGGTGAGTGGGAAGAGAAGCTGCTACTCATCTGTTGCACTGGTCTTTAGTCAACATTAAATCAAAATCATTATCACCATAAATTAGTATATATAGCCTATGGAGGCTAGGTTTGTATTTTGTTGCCTTTTTAAAAAAGCAAGCTAGATTAAAAATCCCTACAGTTCTTTTTTCTCTCCCTATTTACTGCCAGAGAACAGCATCCTCAGGGTGTTTATAGAGCTCAACATGTGGTCTACAGGTGAAATCTCAGTAAAGGATTCTTTAAAAAGAAATAATCATGCTAGAGGTAACGGATACAATTAATGGCGAAGAGTATACCTTGGTATTTTCTTGCTGTATTGCACATATTAAACCTTTCTATTACAGACTATTTCTTTAGAACAGCAAGTATTGTCCTTTTCCAAATTGCCCTAAAGAATTGCTATGAGAAAAACTAACAATCCAGTCCATGCATAATACAATCATCTTGTACATCATTGAAGGGAACAAACTGGTTGTTTTTCTTATTACCGAAAGTCAGTTGCATAACTAATCCTGGGAGTGGCAGCTGCCCTCAAGAATTTATGTGACAATTTATGTGTAGCAATGGCAAACAAATTCCATCATTGCTAATTATCTCCTTTTTTCATGGTACCCATAACAGTTGTGTAAAATTTATCTTCTCTTTGGCACTCAGATCTGATTGAATATTAGATCATGTTTAGATCTGGCAGAAAAGGAGATATAATAATCATCTGGGTTTACATTTAGCACTTAATGAAAACAGAAACAAGCAGAAATGTGCAAAACCTCTCAAAATATAGCTTTAAGCTTGTAATTAGTTTGAAATGCGGTCTTCTGAACACTTAAGAGATATTCCAAGTTTGCAATATCTGGGTTTAGAATAGTTCCTGAATGGTTGAAACAGCCTATTTTGATCAAACAAGTTCTTTCAAATTCAGTATGTTTTGCACACTGTGTAGGAATTCTATGTGCCAGGTCAGAACCTTCTGGAAAACAGTGCAAATCTGTTTTTCTTGTCTGTGACATTAAAGTTACCTCTTGATTTTCCCTACTCGCAGCTCTAGGAATCTTTACAAGGGAGCAAAAGGGATCCCTTGCTTTTATTTTGATGCAGGTGAGAAATTTTAGCCAGACTTTAAGTATAAACTGTTCTGCTTGTCCTGGGGATTGTTTTGATATAATTGATACTGGATTATTAACTTGTTCATTGGATACAAATGGTACTTACCGTTCATGCACTAGTAATACTGTGAGGTGTTATAACAATTGTGTCTGAATTTCATTGTGAATCAACATGCGATTTGTTGAAACATTAATATGCAAATAAATGGATTACATTTATGAAGGGAAGGAAGGTAATCTGAGTCATAAAAATATAACAGGGTGGATTCAAAGGTCCCAGGCTTTGTGTGGTGCAAAGGAAAGCCCTCAACCATGAAAACACTGTTTTTTAGCCACTCCCCCACTCAGCGGAGCCATTTTCCAATTTTGGCCATATTTGGTATAAATTTCAACTCTCAATAATACCCAGCTACAGTATTAGCTTTTGCAGACAATTCTGAGAGGACTGCCATAATTTGGGATGTTCCAATTCCCCCCAATTTTATAAAACCATGGAAAAAAACTCCTTTTGAATGTTCTACTTTAGTAATTTTTCTTTTGCCTGCGTAAAGGGATCCTTTTCAATGAGAAGGGTTAGTTTTCCAATGGCTGTCCTAGACAAATATTGCATACGCTTCAAGTCCAGCAGTTTCTGGACTTGACTCCTGACTCATTGCGAAGTATCCTGGGAGTTTTCTTAGCAACAGTATGAAAGTAGATGTCACAGTCTTCAAAGCAGGTTGACTTGTCCTCCTCCTCCTTTATTTTCAAATTGTTATTTATAATAACAATAGCAATAGCACTTAGACTTACATGCTGCTTCACAGTGCTTTACAGCTCTCTCTAAGGGATTTATAGAGTCAGCATATTGCCCGCAACAATCTGGGTCACCTCATTTTACCAACCTCAAAAGGATGGAAGGCTGAGTCAACCTTGAGCTGGTCAGGATCGAATTCCTGGCTGTCGGCAGAGTTAGTCTGCAATACTGCATTCTAACCACTGCGCCACCACGGCTCTTAATCTTAATGCAAGAGCCATTTACTGGGCATAATGTTTTGACTGTATCCACATGGTTATTCAATTTATGTCTGGGTACAGTACCGTTATTAATTTAATCTTTATTTGCAAAGACCTTACAGTACAAACTTTGCATAGGATACTATAAATCAGTGGTTCTCAACCTTCCTAATGCTGTACCCTTTAATACAGTTCCTCATGTTGTGGTGACCCCCAACCATAAAATTATTCCTAAAACCATTGAAAATATGTGTTTTCTGATGGTCTTAGGCGACCCCTGTAAAAGGGTTGTTTGACCTCCAAAGGGGTCGCGACCCACAGGTTGAGAACCACTGCTATAAATGGTCTTAGCAAACGAATCACTGGGATAATTTTGAAGGGTTTCCAAATAAAGACGAGCCTATTGATTAATCTGAAATGACTTGTGCACAAAGTGCACTCTTTGTCCAACAGTTTTAGCTGAGTATGGAGGGGTGACTGGCAGATGGAGCATTGCCTGCCCTGATTCAGCATTCTTAGTCCTCTCAATCCACAATTATATATCCAGAACAACTCGGATTAGTGGCTTTAAAACTGGAGATTTCAGGAGCCATCCTTTTTGTTTCATCCATTAAAATATGTTGGTGATCTATATATCCAAGAGCACACATATTAACAGTCTTCATAAAACTGTATGTTTGTGACAGGATGAGGTATCCCCTCATTCTTCTAGACCTGCCTGCTTAACCATTCCAGTCCATGTACCTCTCTGGTGGTTTCACTGGATATCCTTTAGCAGCTAAGGATATAAATCACAGACCTCGTCAAATGCTGCAAATTTTTAAATCTTTCACAACCAAAAGAACTAACGGGATTTCAAATGATAGGCAGGTCATTTTCAGTCAGGTTTTACATACTACATCTTTACAGATATACAAAATACGTTCAACAGAATGAATCTTTGTAAATGAGTCATTGAAGTGCATTATGGTTCATATCAAGTATAAAGGATTCACAGTTGAGAAAGTAACTTCTCAAGTTATTTTCGGTGCCAGTAAGATCAGTTTTCAAGTCTGAGGAAATATTATTTTCCACTGCATGGCTACAGATCTTCAGAGAATCTTAGCGCTCATTTTAATCTAAAAGTGATAATAGGTACTCTGCTGGAGGTCTATGATATCCCATCCTATTTAATAACTAAATATAAGTGCCAAACATTATTCAGGAAAAAGGCCTCGGACACTGGTGAAATAGTTAGGCAGTAGCTTAATACTATAAGGCAAATAGGTTTTTCTGGCGAGTGAACTATATAGCTGCCAGAAGACCTCTGTGTCTCTGGAATCAGCTTATTCATTGACAAACCTCAGTCATTCAGCTGACTTTAGGACAGAAGAACGAGTTGTGTTTCTATCTCTAATAATAAATATACTGGGCTAATAAACACCTAGTGTCCTAATGATACCCCACCCAGATATCCAGTTACACAATTTGATTTCCACAATTCTTTATTATCTTAAAAGGGTCAGTCTTGTTGCAATTACCTTTGCTGGAATATAAACAACCATCCAGGTTCATTCAACCATTTGGGCAAAACATGTTTTGATATCACACATCTGTAAAAATATAACAGCTGTTTCAAAGATTGCAACCAATCAGTGAGATTGTATTGTGACTGCCACCTAGCTCTTCTGCCTTTAAGCCAGCATGCAGACTATTTGTTTTATACAGCATAGAGGCTGCCCACACAACTCTGGACAGCTTTCAATAAAGATATACACTTCTAAAAGGAAACAATATGTAACAAACAAAAAATGTTACCCGTTGTACTCCAAGGCCTGGGAAAATAACCAGGTCAGTGATTTTATGAACATCATCAGGGTCGGAAACCTACAGATCTCTGTGGGGAAGTTATTCCAGACGGAAGGCAGTGCACCAGAGAAGATGCAGTTCCCAAGTCATGATAAACACCACTGTTTGAGAAGAGCAAAGATGATCAAAGGCCTGGAGACTAAACCATATGAAGAACAGCTGCAGGTTTGGGGTCTGTCTAGTCTAAAAAAGAGGCAGTCCTGGAACCAGTGAAATCTGGGGGCTGGGCAGGGGACAGAATGTATCTGCCCTCAGTGTGGAAGGGATTGCCACTCTCGAATTAGCCTTTTTAGTCACACTAGATGCTGTTTTAGGACCTCTTTCCAGAGCACAATACCATAGTCTCTTGAGACAGAAGGATGCCAATGAAGTCTAAAAAAAACAAGAATTAGGGGAGACATGATAGTATTTCAGTATTTGAGGGGTTGCCACAAATAAGAGGGGTCAAATTATTCTCTAAAGCACCAGAGGGCAGGACAAGAAATAATGGTTGGAAACTGATCAAAAAGAGAAGCATCCTGGAATTAAGGAGAAACTTTTTTTTTTTTAATTTGATTTATATGCCACCCTTCTCCGGAGACTCAGGGCGGCTTACAATGCGTTAAGCAATAGCCTTCATACTTTTGTATATTTATACAAAGTCAGCTTATTGCCCCCACAAACTGGGTCCTCATTTTACCTACCTTAGAAAGGATGGAAGGCTGAGTCGACCTTGAGCTGGTAAGATTCGAACCTGCAGAAATTGCAGGCAGCTGTGTTAATAACAGGGGGCATTAAACCACTGTACTACCAACTTCCTAACAGTAAGGACAATTAACAAGTGGAACAGCTTGCCTTCAGAAATCATGGGCGCTTCATCACTGGAGGTTTTTAAAAAGAGACTGGGCAGTCACTTGCCTGAGATTGTATAGGTTCTCCTGCTTGGGCAGGGGGCTGGACTAGAAGACCTCCAAGGTCCCTTCCAGCTCTATTCTATTCATTCATTTGTTTGATCAAAAGGACTTGGAATGCACCCAGTCTCTCTGGTTTTACAGGCCAGGTAGACGTTATTGGGAGATAGGTGTTCCTTCCAATAGCCAGGTCTTATGTCATAAGGACTTTATAGGTTATAACCTGTACTTTGAATTGTATCTGGAAGCCTACTAGTATCATCTGGACATACTTCTGCATGGCAATTACTTCCGCTCCTGACACATTCTAGGCTCATTCAGGGTGGTCTTCAAGGTCAGCCCAATGTGGAATACACTTCAAGAGTCCAATTGTGACATCACTAAGGCACGAGTGACCATCTGAATGGCTTTCTAACCTAGGAAGAGATGCAATTGGCAGACCAGATGAATCTGTTCAAAGGTCCTCTTTGTCACAGTTGCCACCTGTTCTTCAAATAGGGGCTATGAATCCAAGGAGACTACTAGGTTACACATCAGTCTCAAATGAGATAGTGTTATCTTATTGGATATTAGACATGGAAAGTCCACAGGACAGGGAAGAGTCAAATACCCACAACCTCTTGGTCTTATCAGGATTGTCCAAGTCTGTCCCTATCCATCCAGACCTACACAGCTTCCAGACACTAGGACAAGACTTTCAAGCCCAGGTCAAGATGTACAATTAAAATGATCCCAAACTGGTTTCAGGTAATGATTGTTTTCTTTATTTACAATTTCATTGGATTGTTTTATTCCACCCAGAATCACTTTCCGTGAGATGGGCAACCATATACATTTGATTAATAAATAAAGCAGCAGGTACTCTTTTACAGTGGTTTCATGTAAATATTAAACAAAAAGGGCAAGAGTATTAAGCCCTACATCACCCCATAAGGAGCCACAGATCTCTTCCCCATCAACACTGACTGGAATCAACCACCGAGAAAGAACTACTAACACAGCATCTCTGGCATCTCCCAGTGCCTGTAGTTCATCCAGAAAGCTATTGTGATTAATGTTACCAAAAGCCCCCTTGAGAGATCAAGGTAGTTTTTGTCCAGCTACACTGCTCTAAGCTTACTTACTTACATATTATATTTTGTGTTTCAAGACTGTTTCTATTTATTTGGCCTTACTTATGCTTCAGCTCGTTTGAATATACCTCCTGCTTGTTCACCCTAAAATTACTGCCCCAGTTGTCAATGCAAACAATAGTTGATATTGTTTAGATTTTGCAATCAGGGTAGAAGCTCTGTTTACAGCAAAGGACATTCAGAGTTGAGATTTGACACATTTTCACAATATGTCTGAAACAGGAAGCACTTGAGCAGATTACTGTAAATGTTTAAAGTGTTGTAGTCTTAGAGCACAAGCTCAAACAGACTCTGAGACAGGCAGATAATTATGGTTGATTGCTGATTTAGAGACCTGTTTATTTAGCCATGATTATTACTGTATGATTAACTGCTTCATTCAGAGTTAAACTTTGATTAGAAATACTCTTTCATATATGTGAAAGCAAAGAGAGGCACAACTGACATATTTATTTTTGGCACAACAAGGTTAAGTTTCACACTGGCAGGAATTTGTAACATTGAACTTTGTGCCAAGCTGTCATTCAGTCTGAATTCTTTTCTAGGATAGTTGGAAAAGGAAAACTGGGCAGCAAAAGATGACAACCATGAGTTGTAATACAATGGGAAATGCCTTATTTGTATGGATTGATTTTCATCTTACCTGAAATAGCCTTGGATAATCAATTCATTCAACACAAAGTAAACAATACTGCCCTTTATATTTTACTACAATGAATTTCTAAAATAATACAATTGTCTGAGAGGTCTACATAAGTTACTCTTGTTAGATAAATTTGGAATACCACTGCTCCTGTAAGAGGCGGTATGGTGACTTAGCGATTAAGAAGCTGGGCTTGTTGGCTGGAAAGATGGCAGCTCAGGTTTGAGACCTAAGCACCACGCAATGGGGTGAGCATCCGTTCCTTGCCCCAGCTCCTACCAACCTAGCAGTTCAAAAGCATATAAATGCAAGTAGATTAATAGGTACCACTTTGGTGGAAAAGTAGCAGCATTCCATGATATCATGCAACAATTAATGGAGTAAAATCTGCAGGGACTCCCTTACTTTTACTGCTCCTGTAGAGGTTCTTCACTAAAACAAGCTAGTTTCGAAACAGGAAGAAGTTGTCAGCATTCTGATGCTGCCATAAAAAGATGAGGCTTGACTTTTCACCTACTTATTTTCTCTGTAGATAATATCCCCTAGGAGATGGGATGGGAGGGGGGAACATTCCTGTGGGGATGAGGTCAGAAGCTGAGGAGACTGACTTGAAAGATGGCCAATGAGAAGATGAAAATTGGGGAACGGAAAGGGAAGGGTTTGGGGGTCAGAGGGTTAGTATCAGCTACGACGAAGTCGGGGCCAGATCTGTCGTACTCAATAAATGGAATATTTCAGCAAAGATTGTTTGGGAGTGCAATTTATTTGAGATGACATCGAAACCTGACAGAAGTACTGATGGCACTTTAGCATATGTTTTATATTGCTGCAGTGAACAAAAAGTATCATTTTAATAATCCCAGAACAAGTTGCATAGCAATATTTTAAAAACTTTGCAGGAGAGGGAGACCACATTATGCTGTACAAGTTATTTACTTTGTTGAACTATTTTAATTAAGAGATATAATGATTCATTTGTAAGGTTTGGGCCTGCTAGCTATCGTATGCAACTGAAATAGCTGAAGCCATTTACCACTTTATCAATTCTCTACAGCATTTCCAAATGACTCATTACGTATACAATATACCACATGCTAGCCCAATAAGTAACAATTCTGGTTACTTTCAGACCAGCACCACCCTGTGGCTTTATCTGAGGTTCAAGGTCCACTATCAAGTGACTTCAAACTGCAAACAAGTCCTTTTACTCATAGGAAGATAGCCAATCATACACAGCAACCGGTACACATTAAAATAACTGGAAAAAGGGATACAGTCAATGTGTAAAACATAAATCATGCTTATTCAGCTAAGAGGCATCTGCTAACAATGAGCCTTAAAGGCATAATATCCTCCTGCCACAGACATTAGTAATGGTCAAGGGGAAATAGGGAAAGTCCTGAGAAGATGAAAAGTTATAGGCTGGTTGAACATGCGGCTCCTGTCATACTACAGTCATATTACACTATCCAAAGCATATCCAACTGGCTCACCTATCTTCCTCTGATTTTCAACCATCTTCCTTTCCTCTTTGATGTCCTTCGGAGGTGGAAAAGAAGGGGCTGGGAAGATTGGGAGAAGCAGGTTGGTGGGTATATCATGGCTGAAGTTAAGTAAGGGAAGAAAGGCATTCAGGACACATACAGATGGGCCATGCAGGACCAAGGGACACTATATTTGCCCTCCTTGTTTTATAAGACCTCTCTGGATTTGTTTTACCTGAAACCTGGAACATCTAAATCTATTTTGGAATAAACTAATATCAATTTGGATCACCTCTGATACAGACATTTTTTAAAAAACTAATCTGATTTACTTCAAAATGCTGCTTGGCAGATTATTCCACTCATTTATTATTTGAACCACATTCTCCAACTGTTGGAGATTTTAGTGCAATTAACTAATTAATTCTAAACCATTAATCCCTTTCAACAGAAAGTTGAAGAAACTCATTATTTACTTGGCCCTTATATAATGAACTCGGGCACCCTGTCCTGGTCAGCAGTGGAGTTCTAGTTAAATAATGTGAAATCAGATTCCTATACTATTAACATGAGTTTAATGCTAACCCTCTCAGAGAAGTCAGTTGAAAAAGTAATTAAAATGGCTTGGACTTGTCCTATTAGTGCAAAATTTGGAGCCAAAATCAAAGGGACTATTAATATGATTCTGTGTGTATTAGAGAGGCATGTGCTTTTGATTTTATCACCAGTATTTGGAGTCTATTAACAGGGGATTTTTCAAATATTTCAAATATTGTGTTTCACTAAGACAGGGCTATTAAACTTGCGGCCCGCGGGCTGGATGCATCACGCACTGGCCACGCCCACACCCGGTTTAGTGATACGTGACTATCAGGACTTTTTCCCCTTTCGCTAAACCGGGCGTAGGCGTGGGCAGTGCATGACACATGTGGTTCACAGACCAGGGTTTGGAGACTCTGGTCTACAATAACCAAAAGCCATAAGGAGTCTGACAGCACCTTTTCAGAATACCACATTTTGTTAAAACCCTTTTCAAACAAAATTCATCAGTCTAAAAAAGTGTTACTAAACTCCACCACCCGAATGTTATATATGTAGAGTAACTTTTCGACAAACAGCAAAGGAAATCTCTCTCCCCCCCCCATCCAATAATTAATAATAGACTGAAGACACTAGATCAAACAGGCTATTGCTCTTTAATTTTACAGTATTTGTGTAAACTTCCTAGAGATATCAGATTGCCCTTTGTAAGATCATAATACTAAAACAGTAGATTGTGAAGCAAACAGATATTTGCTTCGAAGTGCCATTTGTTTTACGATATCTTTGATTCCATATGGGATTTTAAAACCTTATCAAAGTATTAAACAAATAGAAGCCAATATCATGGGTTTTCTCCCCTGAATTATTTTACAAAAGACTCAGGGATCCCCCACACTTATTGTTAATACTTCTCCTATGTACATTTTAGCATTAGGGCATTCACCTATGTAAAATAAAATAGATGAAATTATAAAAAATAATGGCAGGGATTCCAAATACGGAAGACATAAATTACAGAGAAGGGGGAACAAAGGGATATGGTAAGAGAAACATTAGAGGTGTTTTTTATATTGGTATGTATTGAAAATATTTCAGTGCACTGTTGTCATGTTACAAAGGGATTGTATCATATGGGGCAAGTAGAGGTTGTTCAAGTCACTTGGCAGAATATTAACAGCAATATGTATTCAAGCAAAAAAGAAAAAGCATGCCAGAAGAGTCCAAAGTACTTTTTGGTGCAGTTTACTAGACTACTCTGCTTATTTCTTCAAGCTAGTGTGCATTATCAGCACAGCGATAATGTTTTCTTGGGGGGAAAAAAAATAGAAGCCAAACCTGAAAAAAGACAAAATCTGAAAGAGGTTCATAAGGATAAAAAAAAAAAAATGTTAATGTTTGTAACTGCAGTACAAAGAAAAACTCAAGAACAAAACCAATACAAAAATACATATTCTAATAAAAATATCTAAAATCAAACAACCTGTCACATTTCAAGGCCTGTCCTTTATAATAAAGGACGCATGGTCACTGAAATGACCAGGGAATAATAAAGCTTTCCTGAAAAAGAGTAAAGAAATCGGATAACGCCGTTCTAATAATCCTAGCACCCTAGGGGGAAAAAAATGTCAATTCTCGCTTCCTCCCTTCCTTTTTGCTCACAAGCAAGATGGCCGGAATAGGGTCTCTTTCCTCCCTCCTTATTTCCATCTTCAGAAATAAAGACTATTTCCCCCAGCTTCCTAAATACCTTAAGGAGGCATTATTGCACACGTTTTAGTTGTTCTACATTTTAAAGCAGCATCTCGACCTTCTACACATCCCTCCTAACACTGTTACAATTTTTTTGGCTTGGCTTGGGGACTTACAAGAGGAATGGGTGGAGGGTGGAATTTCATACAACGCTTATTGATACGCCCTACGAGCGAAAGAACCAGACGTAGCCAATAATAATAACAACAACAACGTCTCCGGTCCCCACAGACTCCGGTTTCTGTTTTGTTCTCACGTGCTTGCGGATTTGTGGCGCTTCCGGTAAAGCCAGACTGCCTTAGAAGAGGAAGCAGCGCCTGGCTTTGAAATTGGTTTGAGGCGTCTCCGTTTCTCCGGCTTTTGTGCTGCGAATTCGCTTCGAGGCGGGGGGGCTGCAGGAGAAAGCGTGGTAGGGCTTCTCTCTAGCAGATGCTGGGAAAATGCCGTGACCCGTCGGGGGTGGGTGGGTGGGAATGTTTGCAAAAAAAAACCTCCCCGTATTAAGCCAACTTTTGCATCCTTAAACGGCCGCCATCCTTTTTTTTATCCTGCAATTCTTACCCATCCCAAAAGCCTCTTTTTTAAAAAAAATTTTAAAAAAGCAATTCGGATTAAGAATGATGGAAATTGCAGGGATCGGGAAACCCTGGCGAAGATTAGCCCTGAGACAGACTGAAGGGGTTGGTCTGAAAATAACTGCAGTTTCTTTGCTCGGCTGTAGGGGAAGACAGGGACCTGGTGGCTCAGTGGCTAAGATGCTGAGCTTGTCCATCCAAAGGTCAGCAGTTCGGTGGTTCGAATCCCTAGTGCCGGGTAACGGGGTGAGCTCCCGTTACTTGTCCCAGCTTCTGCCAACCTAGCAACTCGAAAGCACCTAGAAAAACAGGGACCACCTTTGGTGGGAAAGTAACAGCGTTCCGTGCGCTTTTGGCATTTAGTCATGCCGGCCACATGACCATGGAGATGTGTTTGGACAGCACTGGCTCTTCGGCTTTGAAACGGAGATGTGCACCATCCCCTAGAGTCAGGAACAACTAGCACATATGTACCAGGGGAACCTATAGGGGAAGAAAGGCTGCACTAATCTTAGATTGCCCCCTGAGAGACATTTAATTCATATTGATTTTAGATTGTGGGGTGTGGGAATGTGAACTTCTTCTGCCTGGTTTTCTCAATATGCTAGGGCAGTAGTTCCCCCCCCCCCAACTTTTTCCCCTCTGGAGCCCTTCCCACTTTTAAAAATTATGGAGGATCCAAATAATGTGGGTTATGTTTATCAATACAGGTATTCAGTCCTTGACAGTTCGTTTAATGGCCGTTTGAAGCTACAACGGCACTGAAAGAAGTGACTTATGACCTTTTTCACACTTATGACCGTTGCAGCATCCCTGTGGTCACATCATCAAAATTCAGACCTTAGCAACTGATTTATATATGGATGGTTGCAGTGACCCTCGGATTTTTGCGACCTTCTGACAAGCAAAATCAATAGGAAAACCAGATTCACTTAACAACCGTATTACTAATTTAGCAACTGCAAGTGATTCACTTAACAAATGTGGGAAGAAAAGTCATAAAGTGGGGCAAAACTCACTTAACAACATACATTTTGGGCTCAATTGTGGTTGTAAATTGAAGACTACCTGTACTTATGTTAACATTTAAAATGAATGCTTTTGTTGCTGCTACCGCTTCTCATGATTTTTTTGATGGGATTTTAAGATAGGTAGTCCTCAACTTGCTATCACAGTTGAGCCCAAAAATTTTGTTGCTACGCAAGACAGTTATTAAATGAATTATGCCCCATTTTACTACCTTTTTTGCCACAGTTGTTAAGTGAGTCACTGCAGTTGTTAAATGAATCATGCGGTCATTAAGTGAATCTGGCTTCCCCAGTTGACTTTGCTTGTCAGAAGCCAGCTGGGAAGGTTACAAATGGTGATTGCATAACCATGGGACAGTGCAACTGTCATAAATACATGCCAGTTGCCAAGTGCCTGGATTTTGATCATGTGATCATGATGCGGCAATAGTTGTGTGAAAACCAGTCATATGTCCCTTTTTTTAATGATGTAACTGAACAATCACTAAAATAGTTGTAAGTCAAGAACTACTTAGTATAGGCTGGCAAATACTTCTGATTTTGGAGACCCTGGGAAGGGGTCCTAGGACCATATTAAGCCATAATATGATGTGTTTGGTTTTGACATAACAATTTGCAGGAGCTTTCTAAAGCATGAATTGAGGGAGATGATGGGTGAATCTTGCTGATTGTGGCTTACAGTATTTCATAGGCCATAGTTTAATTATCGATGGTTAAATGTGATACATGAATATAGGTTTCTCTTCCTCCTGCAGCTTTGTAAAGTGTCTTAATTCTACATGCTTATGCTCACTTTTGTTTGCATTGCTTTTCTGGAATCTGATTCCCTGAGCTAAGTCTATATATAAGCTTTCCTAGTCACTGTGAGTTGGGCAGCCATATAAATTTTCTTAATAACGAAAACATTAGTGGTGGCCCAGTGCCCACAGTACACATTATTCTAATGGGAGCAATCTGTTCTGTTTTGGTTAGGCCTTTCCTGTGGCTTTCTTGATGTGCCACATCTTAGTGAACATAACCAGGAAGTAGGTGACAAAGTAGGTGATGAGATACCAGATATGTGTACTACGGTACATGGAAAGTTTTAAGGAACTGGATATGCTTAGCCTGAGAAAGAAATCATGAGAGGCAACATGATAGCCAAACACATGATGGATTGATTGCGGATGAAATATGGAACAAATCTATTCTCTATTCCTGCTTTAGAATTATGCACAGCCTTTCAGGGTTGAACTGCAACTAATATCATGCTTCATCATTGGCCACAAAGGCTAATGCTGAAGGGAATTCATGTTACTCTACTGTTCTACAGTTTAGGGTCTAATTATTCAACTCAAATTACAAGGTTAGAGCCAAGGTGGCGCAGTAGTTAGAGTGGAGCACTGCAGGCTACTTCAGCTGACTGCTAGCTGTAGTTTGGCAGTTCAAATCTCACCGGCTCAAGGTTGACGCAGCCTTCCATCAAGGGGTGAAATCCAGCAGGTTCTGACAGGTTCTGAAGAACCGGTAGAAGAAATTTAAAGCAGTTCGGAGAACTGGTAGCAGAAATTTTGAGTAGTTCGGAGAACCAGCAAATACCAGCAAATGGCGCCAGAGTGGTGTGGGAAGGGAGATTTTGCAGTTTCCTTCTCCTGGAGTGGGTTGGGAATGGAGATTTTGCAGGATCCTTCCCCTGCCACGCCCACCAAGCCACACCCACAGAACCGGTAGTAAAAAAAATTGGATTTCACTACTGCTTCCATCCTTCCAAGATCGGTAAAATAAGGACCCAGATTGTTGGGGGCAATATGCTGATTCTGTGAATAGCTTAGAGAGGGCTGTAAAAGCACTATAAAGCGATATATAAGTCTTAAGTTCTATTACTATTAGGATTTCTACTAATTTAGAGAACCACTTTGGTATAGTGGTTAAGGCACCAGGCTAAAAAGTGAGAGGCCGTGGGTTCTAGTCAAAGCCAGCTGAGTGATCTGGGGACACTCTATCTATCTTGGTCCTAGGAAAGAGACAGTGGCAAATCAGTTCTGGAAAACCCTGCCAAGGAATTGCAAGTATTCATGCAGGTAGTCGCCAGGAATCAACATTGACTTGGAAGCAAAAAAAAGTTTTTTTTAACTTCTGAAATTTTACAGAGAGATGCTGTAATGATTATCACATTTGGGAAACTGTGATGATCCTTTACATAAAGACTTATATATTGCTCTATAGTACTTTACAGCATTCTCTGAATAGTTTACAGTTAGCATATTGCCCCCAACAATCTGGGTCCTCATTTTACCAACCTCAGAAGAATGGAAGGCTGAGTCCTAGCCAGGGGTAGTTCTACTTACCTTTACTACCGGTTCTTATCGTGCCTACACACGCGTGATTGCTTCGCTCACATGTGCGCGCGCTCTTCTGCGCATGCGCAGAAGCTTCTGATGATGTCCAGGTCAGTGTGCGGAGCCTCCTGCTGGTTTTACTACTGTTTCTTGCAAAACTAGGGGTCCTAGCCCAAAAACAGCCTAGGATTAACCAATAAGCAAAACAAGCACCTGCTTAGGATACCAAAGCAAGGGAATACCAAAGAACGTTTTTCCCTAGCTTTCATGCCCCTTATTTTTTGACTGCTGTTTGACTTTAATCAATTTTATTTTGGTAATTGTCCTTATCTGTCATGTTCAACTTCAATCTGTAATGTTAAAAACATTGGCATGGTGACTAAATTTTAAAAGTTTGGTTTGAAGGTATTGTCTGATATCACATTTGTTTTATGGCATGAGAGTTTTGCTTTTATGAAGGGACACCATTTTGGGCTGTACTTAGGACATCAATTGGTCTTAATCTGGCCTTTCCAAAAATAATATTTATTAGTTTTTGCATGCGTTTGTTCAAACATTTAGCCACTTATTAAGATCACGAGGAGCTTCCAAGAATTGGATTATGTTTATCTTAACATCTTTATCTTTAGCAGTGGAAAGAATAATGGCAACAAAATTGTCAATGTTTAAAATGCCAAATCAAACTCCATCTCAGTTATAAAATCCAGACCTGAGGCTCACAATGAACTTATTAATCGGCTGCACTAAGCAAAATTTGAATTTTGTTAGCTTGATGGAGTCGTCTTGCCCCATTTTTTAAATTTAAAAGGAAGTTCAACAGAGTATGCATTTTTTACGACCAGACCAAATTAGATTCTGAGAAATGAATGGATCAATGATATTGCCTGCCCTGTTTCCTGAATGTAATTTTCTGAAATAATAACTACAGTATTTTGACTGGAAATTGATAAGAACCCTTAAGCTTAACCCTTTCTTCTTAAGCTACTTTTTTTATCAAAATTGCTTTGGGGAGATATTGTTTTTCATGGATAAACTCATGTGGCTTTTCATTTTTAGACTTAATGCTAATTTAAGTCTAGTACAGTGGATCTCCTTGTACTTCACATCTGTGGAATGGTTTTAATGCAGATGGTCAGGTTGTGTAATAATATGTGGGAATGACCTTGAGAGAAGAGGCAGAGCCATAGACTAGGCAATTGTCAGATAAGAGGCAGCTGAACCCACAGAAATAAGTGTTTGTGTGTGTGTTTGTGTGTGTGTGTGTGTGAGAGAGAGAGAGAGAGAGAGGTAAATGTCTCAGAAAGGACCCTCTCTAGTTTCTTGGGCTGTAAAGCTAAGGGAGGAGAAATTTACTTTTAACCTTGTAAGATTCAGTTAATGTCACCTTACAATAAAGAGAGAGCTGGGTGAAAAATATCAATATTCCCATGCCTGTTATAAATATTTGTACTGATCTAGGCTTCAGTGTATGTGTGAACAAGAATGTATATAGTATGAGGGGTTTCATGAATGCCAAGAATAGACTTTGACTGAATTCACCCTTCATGACCTATTTTAAAAAGTACCTACTGTGTTTCCCAAAAAATAAGACCCTGTCTTATATTTTTTTGAACCCCGAAATAAGCGCTTGGCCTTATTTTCGGGGAGGTCTTATTATTTTGGGGCATGTGGAGCAAGACGGGGGTCCTCTTTCCGTCTTACCTGATTTCCAGCTCATCGCATTTTTCACCATTGTGTGCAGGAAAACAAGTTGTACCGTAAAAAACCCCCCACTTCTCGCGAGTTCAGTCAATTAATTCCAACTTCTTGAAAGCCCACCCCTTCATTAGGTCTTATTTTTGGGGTAGGGCTTATTTTTGGGGAGGGGGACTTATTTTAGCACATGCACTCAAAAGCCTGGTTAGGCTTATTATCCAGGGAAGTCTTATTTTCAGGAAAACAGGGTATTTTAAAAAGTCTCCAATTAAAGTAATTTAATTATCTTTTTTCCTTCTGTAGAAAGTGGTTATAAATTATATGGAAGTCAGACACATAGGGTTTATGATCATTACAGCTTGACTGAAGACGTCATAAAAAACAACTTTTCTTTCTAATATGAGTGATTCCTGCTTATAACATGTTCACAGCTATTAGCAGTGATGAAGGGTTTAGAACTGATGTGGAAGCATTATTGTCTTCATTTTAAAGTACTTTTATTACTTGTTTCTTTTATCTCACCATGGAACGCAGGATATTGTTTGGGGGTTGGGAAATCTATCTCTATCTCCTCACATCTTCCTATCTAGCTCAAACTATATGAGCTGCTATTATTGAATTGTGAGTTGGCTAGTTAGGCATGTTATCTGTTATGGAGTCGGGCTTTTAAAATTGTGTTCTGCAAAACCCCAAGATTCAATGAGACCTTGATGGGGTTCCATGGGAGACTAAAGGTAAAAATAACAAGAATTCACATATGCAACCAGTGGTTCTGGTACTTTTTTTTGTTTTTTTTTTTTTTTGTTTTTTTTTACTATCAGGTTTATAAAGTTTTATACAGTATTATACAAGACAGTTCATTAATGTGATGAATAAACTCAATTTTTGTATTGCTGCTGTGAGCCTGCTTCTTTCGAGCTGTAGCTGAAACAATGGATTATTCTTTTCTTTGTAGGAGCTGTGGCAATGCACCTCTGTTTCTTTTAGAAAATAAGGATCTTTTTTTAAATAACCAATGCACTTATCTTTACTTGATAAACAGTACATTTGTTTTCATGGTCATATTTTTGATGGATTTGTTTTTGATGGTCATATTTTGATGTGAGATTTAAAAATGCTTCAGAAAGAAAAGTTTTATTCATTCTGTTTATTTCGTTCTAATGAAGGTGACCACATTTCTTAGAAGGGGTATTTGTATGACAGCTGTTAAAGCATACAGCTAGTATGTTTCTCCTTGGCTGTTGCCCAGAGGGATTGTTGAAATGTCAGAGTGATCTTTGCAATGTCAGACGAGGGGCCCTTTTAGATCACCAACTCTCATTTAGGCTTCTGCCAGCTCATCTGCTTGCTAACCCCAGATAAACATTTGGGCTGAGTTTTTTTAAATTGTTGCTTGCTTTGCTTCTTCTATTCCTGTTCCATTTACTTTAATGGCTAGAAATAATTGAAAGGGCAAATGGACAGGATGTAAACAAGTCTGTTAGCTTATTGCATTTATTTACAAATGCTTTCAGCATTCAAACCTTGTAATGCATTTAAATTAAAAATGACAAACTAGGTAAAGCTTAAAGCTTTAAAAATTGTTAAAATCTAGGATTCCTGATATCCCTTTTAATCTCATTCTTGTGATAAACCCAAATTCTTTTTGGCCTGAATGAGCACAATTTATTAGTTGTTTTTTCCAGCACACTTGTGTCTCATTGAAAAATGAGGTCTCAATCACTTTCTGAAAGTTCATTTGCCATAGCATAAAATGTATCCTTCTTCATCCAGAAAGAACAATTCTGTTTTTCCTCTTCCAGGCTCTTTTATATGGAAGTTGTTCTTACAAGGATTTTGACCTCTCCTTTGCTCTGTAGATCTGGTAACCAGATCTTGCTGTAATATGAAAACAGATAATATGAAGTTAATTACAGAGTATCATGCGAAGAAGGGTAAGTCAGCAGCCTTCTATAACAAGACTGGGAAACACATCAGTGTCATAAGAGTTGTAAAAAAAATTAATTGGTGACAGAATAGATTTTGAGTACAATATTGGATTTTTTTTTTTTATTTGATTTATATGCCGCCCTTCTCCGGAGACTCAGGGCGGCTTACAATGCGTTAAGCAATAGCCTTCATACTTTTGTATATTTATACAAAGTCAGCTTATTGCTCCCACAAACTGGGTCCTCATTTCACCTACCTTAGAAAGGATGGAAGGCTGAGTCAACCTTGAGCCTTGGAGAGATTCGAACCAGCAGTAATTGCAGGCAGCTGTGTTAATAACAGGGTGCTTAGACCACTGTACTATCAAGGCTCTGTGAATGTGAATTGCTTATCACATTAACACATAATTTCAAGTTAAAAGTGCATTGAAATGTAAAGTCTCCTATATAAAGTTACATATAAAGATTTTCAAATATGTTCAGTACTTTTTCTCACCAATACTAGGAAAAACCACTGCATCACATTTTTGAACACTACTTAAAAACTACAATGCAATGGAATGCAGTAGCCTGATTCTGGCAGATAAAAGTAGTTACAGCCATGTGTCACCTGTATTCCAATACATTTTGGGGTAGAAGTGAAATGTTAATTCTTCTAAGCAAAGTCAACGGGGAAGCCAGATTCACTTAACTGGGTTACTAACTAATTAACTGCAGTGATTCACTTAACTCTGGCAAGAAAGGTCATAAAATGGGGCAAAACTCACTTAACAAATGTCTCACTTAACAGAAATTTTGAGCTCAATTGTCATAAGTTGAGAATTACCTGTAATACATCTCTGTATGATGTCTATCACTATTTAAGGGTATAGGGTTGAATTTCTCTTGTGACTTTTAACCATTGTTATATTCTTAGGATTGTAAACTGCCAAGAATTATACAGCTTTGGTGGTATCGAAGTAAAATGAAATGATAAATTAAGGCCTAATCAACAGATACAACAGTCACTGGTCTCATTCGAGATGGTGATGAGTCTGCATATAGGCAGGAGATTGAACAACTGGCCCTATTATAGCCAGAAAAATTTAGAGCTGAACACACTTAAAACTATAGAAATGAGAGTAGATTTTACGAGGAGCCCTCCTATTCTACCTTTTACTATATTAGACAACACAGTATCAACAGTAGAGTCCTTCAAGTTTTGGGGTTCTATAATCTCCCAGGATTTGAAATGGACACCTAACATTAGAACCATCATTAAAAAGACACAGCAAAGAATGTTCTTCCTGCATCAGCTCAGAAAGTTAAGAATGGTTCAAGCACTCTTCTTTTTTTTTTAATTGAAAAAGTTTTACAATTACATTTTCTCCCCATTTCCCCCCCCCAACCCTCCCTAACCTCCCTAACCCTCCTCAACCCCCCCTAACCCACCCCTCCCCCCCGGACTTCCACAGAATATAATCCAAATCAAAATCCCCTTTTTATAAAACTTGAACCCCTCCATCCCCAATATATTTTTTCATCTTCACAAAATTCAAACATTTCTATCTTTATAATACTTTCAGTTAAAAGCTATCTGATACTTCCTAGTTTGATATTTATTCTGCACATAATCTATCCACTTTTTCCACTCCCATTCATAAGTCTCTTGTGAGCGATCTTTTAGATATGCTGAAATCTTCGCCATCTCTGCAAAGCTGGCCATCTTCAAAGTCCATTCCTCAATGGTGGGCATAGCTTCATTTTTCCAGTATTGACCTATCAGTAATCTCGCTGCTGTTATCATATACAATATCAACTTTGTTTCACCCAGTGTAAAACCCTTAACTATACCCAATAAAAACAATTGTGGAGAAAACTGAATTTTTTTTCAAGCACTCTTGAGGAACTATTGAGCGCGCCATTTGTACTTCTATAACTGTCTGATTTGTTCCAGCAACCAAACAGGACAGATACAGAGTCCCAACAGATACGGTAATTAGGAGTGCAGAAAAAACATTTGCAACCAGCCTGTCTTCTGTTGAGGACCTGTATATTGCACAGGTCAGAAAGAGGCTGAGAAAGTATCTACTCTCTCTCATCCTGGACATAAACCATTTCAATTCTTCCTCTCGGGACATCATTATAGGGCATTGCATGCCAAAACAACTAGACACAGAGACATCTGTGCCATCGTGCCATCACTCTGCTGAACACCTAATTCCCACCATACCGTCTTATGTCTAAGTATATTTACCAATGTGGTATGACTGTATTATTATCCTTCTCATCTTTCTACTAGCTTCTCTTATTGGTATCATTATTATTATTATTATTATTACTCTGTTGTTTTGCATGTATCCTGAGAGCTTCTGCACCAGAGCACGCACCCGCTGTCTTCAAGCGGTAGAGTGCTCCGGCCCCCAAGGCTCCACCCGTTCTCCAGGTAGTACAGACCTTCAGGGCCCGGGCCTTCGTCTGATGTTGTGCAACGCCAGGTCTGTAGTAAATAAAGCCCCCCTCATCTGTGATCTTGTTTACGAGGGGGGAGCGGACCTGGCGGGTATTACGGAGACCTGGTTGGGCCCAGAGGGAGGGGTCCCTCTGGTAGAAATGTGCCCACCAGGTTTCCACGCATTCCATCAGCCAAGGTCACAGGGGAGGGGTGGGGGAGTAGCGGTTATTATTAGAGAAGGCCTTAGGCCGAGGGAGACCACTGTACCTCAGACAGCTGGTTGTGAGTCCCTCCTTGTGAAGTGGGGCCATGGGGTTCAGATGGGTTTGCTGATCACGTACCTGGCTCCCTGCCACGTGGCGGCAGCCCTGCCCGAGCTACTCAACGTTATTGCCGCGGTGGCGGTTGATACCCCCAGACTTATGGTCATGGAGGATTTCAACCTGCCATCCGTGGGTGAGGCGTCTGAGGTGGCTCGGGAGTTCATGGCTTCCATGACGGCCATGGACCTGACCCAACTAATTCATGGCCCTACGCACACTGGGGGAAACACACTGGACTTGGTTTTTGTCTCTGGACAGTGGTTGAGTGATCTCGAGATAGGGGATATAGTCATCGAGCCCTTGTCATGGTCAGATCACTCGCTCCTTCGCCTTGACCTTCGAACCGCAGCACCCCACCGCAGGGAGGCGGAACCGGTAAGATGGTACCGCCCCAGGCGCCTGATGGAACCTGATAGGTTCCAGATGGAGCTTGGGCCAATCCCGGAGGTTCTGGCTCACGCCTCATCTGGGGACCTAGTGGCCGCCTGGGATAGGGCGGCTGCTGGAGCCCTGGATCGAGTCGTGCCTTTGCGGCCTCTGACCCGGCGCCGATCTCGCCTGGCTCCTTGGTTCACCGAGGAGCTGAGGGAGATGAAGCGCCGGAAAAGACGCCTAGAGAGCTGTTGGAGGGCTAGTCTTTCTGAATCTGACCGAACACTGGTAAGATCTTATATTAGGAGTTACCTAGTGGCGATAAAAGCAGCAAAATGTACTCATTTTACTGCTCTTATTGCGTCATCAGATAATCGCCCGGCCACCCTGTTTAGGGTGACCCGCTCCCTGCTCCACCAGGAAGCGCGGGAGGACCCCTTGGAGGGGAGAGCCGAGGATTTTGTTCAATATCTGTATGACAAAATCACTCAGATTCGGGCAGGTCTGGACTCTGACGGGATAGATCCAGCGAGGGTGATGGAGACAGGTCTTGAGACTGTTATCTGGGATGAGTTTGATCCTGTGACCCCAGATGACGTGGACAGGATTCTGGGTAGATTGAACGCGACCACATGTTTGTTGGACCCGTGTCCCTCCTGGTTAGTGCTGGCTTCCCGGGAGGTGACGCGAGGCTGGCTCCAGGGGATTATAAATGCTTCGTTGGGTGAGGGTGTCTTTCCCGCCGCCTTGAAAGAGGCGGTGGTGAGGCCTCTCCTCAAGAAGCCTTCCCTGGACCCGGCAGTATTGGCTAATTATCGTCCAGTCTCCAACCTTTGCTTCATTGCGAAGGTTGTTGAGAGTGTGGTTGCGCGACAGCTACCCCAGTACCTGGATGAAGCGTCGTATCTAGATCCGTTCCAGTCGGGCTTCAGGCCTGGGTACAGCACGGAAACGGCATTGGTCGCGTTGGTTGATGATCTCTGGAGGGCTCGGGACAGGGGTTGTTCCTCTGTCCTGGTCCTGTTAGACCTCTCAGCGGCTTTTGATACCATCGACCATGGTATCATGCTGCACCGGCTGGAAGGGTTGGGGGTGGGAGGCACCGTTTTACGGTGGTTCTCCTCCTTTCTCTCTGACCGGTCGCAGTCTGTGTTGACAGGGGGGCAGAGATCGACCCCGAGGCCCCTTATATGTGGGGTGCCGCAGGGATCGGTTCTCTCGCCCCTTCTGTTCAACATTTATGTAAAGCCGCTGGGCGAGATCATCCGTGGTTTCGGGGTGAAGTACCATCTGTACGCTGATGACACCCAGCTGTACATCTCCACCCCGGACCACCCCAACGATGCCCTTGAAGTGATGTCCCAGTGCCTGGAGGCCGTGCGGATCTGGATGGGGAGAAACGGGCTCAGGCTCAACCCATCCAAGACCGAGTGGCTGTGGTTTCCGACGTCCCGATATAGTCAGCTGGCGCCATCGCTGGCTATTGGGGGCGAATCATTGGCCCCCACGGAAAGGGCTCATAACTTGGGCGTCCTCCTGGACTCACGGCTGTCTTTAGAAGAGCACTTGACGGCCGTGACCGGGAGGATTTTTCATCAGGTTCGCCTGATTCGCCAGTTGCGTCCCTTTCTAGATCGGGACTCGTTACGCACAGTCACTCATGCCCTCGTCACCTCTCGTCTGGACTATTGTAATGCTCTCTACATGGGGCTCCCCTTGAGGTGCACCCGGAGGCTCCAACTGGCGCAGAGTGCGGCCGCGCGGGTGGTTATGGGAGCAACATGGAGCTCCCATGTAACACCTCTCCTGCGCGAGCTGCACTGGCTCCCGGTGGTCTTCCGGGTGCGCTTCAAGGTTCTGGTTACCACCTTTAAAGCGCTCCATGGCTTGGGACCTGGTTACTTACGGGACCGCCTACTACCATCAACAGCCTCCCACCGACCAGTACGCTCCCACAGAGAGGGGCTCCTCCAGGTGCCGTCGGCCAAACAATGTCGGCTGTCGGCCCCTAGGGGGAGAGCCTTCTCTGTGGGGGCACCGACGATCTGGAATGAGCTCCCCCCAGAGATACGGAGGATTCCGGATCTGCGCACCTTCCGCCGCGAGTTGAAGACGCTTTTGTTTCATCAAGCTGGCCTCGCCTAAATCTTCTCCCTTTTAAGTAAATTCTAAATTCTAAATTCTAAATTTTTAATGGGTTTTAAAATATGGGTATTTTAAATTGGGTATTAATTCAGCCAAATTTATTTAATTCATTTTATTCGATTTTAAATTTTGTATATCTATGTGTTTTATTTTATGGCTGTGCACCGCCCTGAGTCCTTCGGGAGTAGGGCGGTATAGAAATTCAATAAATAAATAAATAAATGAATAAATTCCTTGTATGTCTAATCATCCTTGGCCAAATAAAGTATTCCATTCTATTTTCTAATCAGTAGGCTGAGGAGTACTATCTCAAGAAGGGTAGTTCTTTAGGGGAAAGAAACATTGGCTGGAGTGTTTTCAAGAATAGGCCACTCGGAACTAGACATGCTCATTGGTGATGGAATACTAACCATAAAAGGAAGGTGGAAAACCAGAATTATGCAGAGTCCATAGGGAAAGATTAGAATGAAAAATCTAGAATGTTGAAAAGGAAGATTTCCACATATTGTGCTGAGGACCCATATACTGTATTCCTGCTTATCCAAACAAGTGAGTAATTCAGACGTAATATACGAGAAGAACACATCCTAAACTGTTAGCAATAGAGCTGTATTCCTGGAAAAAGAACAATGTTCATCTGATGAGACCATCTGTTGATAGCTGTAAAGGTTTGATCTGTATTTTTAGGACAGCCATTAAAATATCTCTCCATGAGAGTCATGGTGACATGCTGCATGAAATCCTTTGCCCACAAATGATGATAATTGCTGCTCCAACTAGGTTTTAGTGGTAGGAAATTTAATACAATAAAGTTTAATAAAATAAAAATAAACATTTTGTTCCAAGGATTTGTTGCTTCTCCTTATACAATCTTTTTAACCTTCCTTCTTAAATACTTCCTGTGGGATTTTTTTTTTTTTTTTTTTTTTTGATTAGCTTAAATTTAGCTAGATGTAATCAAGCTTTATCTCTGATGCACTTTTAATCGGTTTCCTTTAAAGATGCTCTGGGATTTTTTTTTAATTTTTTTTTGCCTTTGAAATTTATTCATAGAATAGCCAAACATTGAAACTTTCCTCTGGTTGGAAAGTTCAGTTGTAACTTCCTGATTAGCCTTAAAGAAGATGGTCTCTGGATCTCTGAGGAAATGCCACTCCATTAGCCTGGAGCATGAGCTAAAAAACAAAGAGTTTTGATTCCTTCTCCACTAATTTCACTTTTGTGGGATTCTTACCCTTCTGGCTCAGGACAAACACACTGGATTGGTTGGTTCTTCCTGAGGGAGGTAACCCTGCAGTATCCAAGTACCAAGCCCTAAAAAGCTTTACATGTTAATCATCGCACCTTGTAGTCATAAATTTATTGGAAGCCACACAACAGTTGTGTTTTATGATAAAGAAGTTATTCTTCCCACACTCCCACACCTCACCGGGGGTGTGTGTGTGTGTGTCACATTTCACACTGATTTTAGAAAAAAAAAATACATGGAACAAATTAAGATTATGAATTAGAGTAGCAATTAGAATAGGCTTTCTGGGAAGACTAACTTAGAAAATTACATTAATCACAAAAGAGCCATTGTAAAAAGTTCATTTCATCCTTTCTTATTGGATCAAACACCCATATGATATTTACAACTAAGAATTAATGCCTGAGTATATTATTTTTCTCTTCTCCATACTCTTTTCCTCTTGTGCTATGTCTTTTTGTTCATAAGTCTGAGATCAGGAACTATCAATGATTTATCTTTGCAACCCATTGGTTGATTGCTTGCTTGTTAATAGGCCGACTTCTGTCCCTCTTGGAAATAAAAATCTAATGTTATTAAATAGTTTAAGACTAAAATTTTGCATGAAAACCATGATTCCATATTCACATTGTATATAGATCTCGTAGAATGTTTTGCCCATCTTAAGAAGCTGCTACAGTAATGAAAGATATTTAAATGGCAAACTATAGTCAGAATTGGTTCAGGCTATTATGGAGCCTGAGTAAAAAATGTCCCCCCCCCCCGCTTTCCCATTTTATGTTCAAAGAGCTAAACAGGTGTGTACTGAAATACAATATAGGGATAGAATGGGGTCTCACCTGCTGCATCTCAGATGCAGAACAAATCAGAGGCATAAAGCAGGTATTGTGGAATAGGTAGATCTATTGTTCGGTTTTTGATTTTTCCTCCTCTTAGGACTGGCCATGCCATGACTTCATGGCAGAAAACTTGCTTTGCTTGTATTCAGTCCTAGGATGCAATCTTTAGACTTCCTAATTAAAAAGATCTTTGGTATAAAATTGCATTTTCCTCATTAACTGTAAGATGGAGATGGCTGAATATGTTTCCAGCCAAAGTATCTGTTTTTGATACTTAAAGGGTTGTAATTTTCCTAGCTGAACATAAAACATATGCTTGAATGGGATCAGGAAATCATTGCTTTGAGATTTTCAAGAACGAATATATGGGTGATATATTCCAAACATAAAAATCATTGGCTTTGTGGCTTGCTTGCTTGCCTGTTTGTAGACTGCCTTCATTAAGGTTATAAATAATTCAAGTGGGGGAAACCCACACAGTATTCTTTCCTCCTTCTATTTTCCCAAAGCAACAATCTTCTGAGGTGAGTTGGGCTGAGAGAGAGTGACTGGCCCAAAGTCACCTAGCTGGGCTAAGATGAGACTTGAACTCGTGGTCTTCCAATTTCTGGCCTAGTGTCTTAACAATTTGCTATGATTTTAAGTGTTAGAACACAATAATTCAGTGTTAAATCTGACACTGGTGGTGATTGGGAAATTAAATTGGGATAGTGAGAGCAGATTTTCAAGATGTTATCCTTAAAAAAATGTTTTGTAAGTCTTTGGTTTGATAATAGATATTGAACCTATAGTTACAGATTTGTTAAATAACTGCAATCTTTTTTGTGTTGAAGTGTTTTCAGCGTGATTTGTTTTAATCTGTGATGTTAGTGCATTCAAGCATTTTGATACCAAACCTGGAAAATGAGATAGACATTTCAAAATAAAACGAAACTCTTTGGTCTCTCCTTCAGTGATGGAACGGAATGGAAGCCAAAGAGCCTCAAGTTCCCAATCTGAGGAAAGCAGCCTGCTGGACTTACCTGATGACATAACTCCTGAAAGCTTTCTATTGAAGCCGAACCCTGGGAAAGATGAAGCGTTTGATTTAACGCTGCCAGCAGTTGATGCAGGTAAAAGCTGTTACTATTCTTGCACTCACTTAAAGGTGACCCAGGCAAAGGAAGTTGCTTGTGCCTACAAGTCTAGTGAAAAAACCTCCCAATTAAAAGTAGGAACTCGTGGGCATATGTCGCTATTCGCCTCATTAAGCATTGATCTCACAGTACTTCTTAGTTCAGGCTTCAGATTAGCAGCATTGTCCAGAATGATGTTGTCTTTCACAAACTCCCGCGCTGGCTTGAGAACAATCTCGTTTTGCTGTATTTCAGCAGACTTTTTTACCTGTGTAATTCTATCATTTCTGTATTTCCCAGAAGGGGCTGTTTTGCCTGTGTGCTCTGAGTAACTAATATTACTTTCAGTTTAAAAATGAGGTTTAGAACATAATTACACTTGGAAATAAGCAGAAGAATAACACATACAAACGACCATATGCTGTCTGAACTATTTGCTTGTTAAAAACAATAGTGCTTTTTTTTGAAGGGGGGGCGGAATAGAAGATACTGGTTGGATTCCCACATCACATAACTAAAAAAAGAAAGACATTTCAACAGCTTGCTGTATAAAAAGGAGAAAAGTGCTTGATTCCGCAATACTCAGGCATATTAGTCTCTGTCCTTGTTCACATCTGTCAATTCCTTTTTTTTTTAAAGAAAAATGAACAACAGCAATCTGCTGTCAACACTTCTGAATAGAGAAAAACTAGAGCCAACAAAGGCTGGGTTCACACAGCACACAAAAGCAAAGGCATATTTTTTGTGTGTGACTTAATATATTGTGTAAACCCAGCTGTGGTAGTTTATAAACCATGGACCACAGGCTCAGAGTATTGGTTATTTGTGATTTATTCACTAAACCTTGGCCAAATAAACAACAGCTTAGCCAATATGTCAACCTATAGCATCCTTTCTCCAATCTGTTGGCCTTTTGGAATGGTGGAGTTAAGAAAAGTGAGACAACAATAGTATATTGGTGGGGCAGTTTTTAAAGTCTCATTGCATCGCATCATGGTTTAGAATAAAAAAAAAGTGTCCTGTGAATTGTTTGTCGTCTTCATGTTTGTCTAGGCAAAATAAATGACATAATTGCCTTCTGTCTCTTAAACTCCTAATATAGGGTTTGTGGATTGGGTTTATTACTGTGTATTAGTTCTCAGTAAGTCGTAAATTAAGATTATTGTGATAGGTTTTGTATAAAACCAACATAGCATCATAACTTTCTTCAAAATTGTTCATGGTATCAAAACAAAATTGTTTTCTCTGTGCTCTATTGTTGACTCTTATAAATGATTCAGACCTCTCTTGCCTCAGGAGTACAGAATTCTGCACTTTCTGTATATGTGATTTTTATATTATGAATTGCTGTATCTGGTGACATTGTATTGTTCGTATGATTTCATGTATTATGAAATTCCTTCACAAAGAGATTTCTCTGTAGGAGCTAAGATGCTGCACCTTGTATCTTGCGCTATTTAACACCAATAATCCTGTTTCCCTTCTTTAATTTGTATATTGTTTTTAAATCTTCCTATTGGACAGGTTCTTGCTGAAGCTGAGTTAGTTCTGAAGTGTTATATGTAAGAAGAAATTTGTGACATTTCTGCTCAGATCTCCAGTTGCAGATTCTGGATTCTGATTCCTTGCTCCACCATTAACAGAGATTTAGATTCCAAAACAATAATAACAGAACAGAATAACAGTGTTAGAAGGGATCTTAGAGGTCTTCTAGTCCAATCCCCTGCTCAAGCAGGAGACCCTATATCATTCCAGACAAGTGGCTGTCCAATCTCTTCTTAAAAGCCTCCAGGGATGGAGCATCTACAACAGGGATGTCAAACTCGCGTCCTCACGGCATCATCACATGATGTATCACGACTTCTTCCCCCTTCGCTAAACCAGGTGTGGGCATGGCCAACACGTGATGCATCTGGGCCACGAGTTTGACAGCCCTGATCTACAACTTCTGAAGCTGTTCCATTGGTTAATTGTTCCCACTGTTAAGAAATTTCTCCTTAGCTCTAGGTTGCTTCTCTCTTTGACTAGTTAAGAGGGCAATTAGAATACCGTCTCTACTAGCACTTCTATTACAGCTTTAACTGGTGTTAAAAGAATATGTTTGTCAAGATTTGTTTCCATAGTTCTCTTGGAAAAGAAATAATTGGGCGACTACAGCAAATGATTGCATTGCTTATCGTTAGTGCTTTCTTTTCTGTTATAAATGTGTAAACATCTAATAATCTTTTCTAAGGTTTTCTTTTAAACATGCCAGAAATGCTTCATTTTCTGGCAAAAAAATTACTGTGGCAGAGTTCCAGAGGGAGAAATAGTGGACTAAAGATCACTCTGGAAAAAGGAAAGCTGACAACCATGGGAAAGAATGAAGAGCTAGTGACTGTCTCTTCATGTCGGCTCTCCCAGATAAACCAAACATGAAGTATGACTAGAATTATATTATATTATAAGCTACATTAACAGAATCTTGCAAGTCTGAAAGTACAGGAGACCTTTTAATGTTTGAACCATTAGGATATGTAATTCCTAAGTTTCTTTCCCTGACCATTAAGCCACTGGATGCTTCTGCCTCGGTTGCCTGATTATTTCTTGGTAGCATCTTTCTCGGTCACGGAGGAAACGCCGGTCACATGAGGGATGTGACTTATCCAGTAATCCTAGGACCGAGTCTACCAACTAAAGAAGTCCCGCCTCTTCCTGTATCCAGTTTTTCGACTCGGTCCGGGAGAGGACAGTCGTGTCTGTTTAGCTCTCTCTTCAATCTCCACGTGGGAGAGCTTTTTTGGCCATTGTTTGCTGATTTCTTCCTATTTTTGCTTCGTTCTGCTCAATTTGCTGGCGTTTTACAAGAAAGCGGCTAAACTTAATTGAATTCAGCTGGGGAGCGCTAGAAGTGTTCCGGCAGCTGCGAGCAGCCCCGCGGCAGCGCGCACGTGCATAAGCACCGCTGCGCCTATTTACAGCAGTTTTCGGCAATTTTGGGGGGTTTGGAGAGGTTTCCTAGCCCCCTTCTGCTGTTGGAGCATTGTGGCTGCAGATTTGTGGCGCAAAGGCTTTTCCGCGCCTAATTTTGCCGCGCCTTTAAGCCATTTGGCTAGCGGCCATTTCCAGCCTCCTGTTTATCCATCCTAGCTTCTGGATTCTTCCTGCTTCTCTCCTGGCGCAGTGAGTTACCTGAACCACCAATTATCCCCTGTGGGTGGATTTTTAAGGGTGATTTCCCTCCTTTGGCCTTCATTTCTGAGCTGTGAAAGCAATTTCCTGCTCCAAAATGGTGGATGCTAGGGGCAACAAATCCCAGAGCAAAGGAAAAAGGGGCCATACTTCTGATCCTAAGGAAGGTTCCTCAGGGGACCCTGTTCCTCCCAAGGCAGCCAGAGTTTCTACTAGATCCACCCATTCCAAGAGTGGTAATCCTGCTGCATCATCAAGGGAAGAGACCAGGAGGCATAAGGCCATGGAAAAGGCATTTCAAAAAGCTGCTTCAGAGGCCTCTAGAGTTTCATCTCCTGCTGTGGGGCCTTCTAAATCATCTGCCCTCCCCACTTCTAATGTGGCTGTTCCCCCTTCTCAAATTCAAATTGAACATGATTTTTCTCCTGATCAGTCTACTCTGGGTGAGCAGGTGGCTGCTGATGCTTCTTCTGTATTTCCTGCTGCTAGGCCTCTATCTCCAATTGTGTCTATTCAAGCCCCTCCAAGGCAAGAACCCCCTGAGGCTCCAGCTCAATCCAGCAATCAAGGGGCTGAGGCTCCTTTGTGTTTAACTCCTGCCCTAGCTGAACTTATTTCAGTATCAATTAGGCAGGGTATTGCTGAAGGCCTGCAGCAAAGGGCCTCTTCTGAGGTCTCCAGTTATGTGAGTCAGCAGAGTCGTTCTGTGAGGGCCCAGGCTGTTGCTGATCCTGTGCAATGTGAGGAAAGGGTGGATTCCCAGGAAAATGCAAGTCAAGGTTCCCTATCTGAAGGGGAAATTGCCCCAGATCAAGATCTCTCTGATGATGAAGGTCTGGAACCAGACCAGCCTTCCTTCATTGGGCTCTTCAAACCTCAGTTATTCAGATCCTTATTATATAAAGCTCAAAATGTTACTGGCCTGGGAAGTTCTTCTGCTTCTTCCACTCAAAGGGAGGCTTCTACATCTTCATCTCAGCATCCCTCTTCATCATTATTATTTCAGGAACCTTCCATTCGTGCAGAGGTGGTTCCAGCTCCCAAGCTGTTTTCTGATGTGATCCAAAGACAGTGGTCTTCTCCTAGTTCTGGTCCTGTTCCTAATGGTCTAGATAAAAGGTTTTATAATATGGCTTCTGATTTTGCTAACATCCTGCAAATTCCTTCTGTAGATGCACCTGTTGTGGCTCTCTCTTCTGCATCTCCTCTTATGGGCCCGTCAGAGAAATCCCTGCGCCCTGAAGGCAAGAAGTTTGAGCGTTCCTTGGTCAAGGACCACCAGGCCTCAGCTTGGTCCATTCAGGTCTCCTCGGCCGCTTCCTTTTTTGACAGGGCTTCCATTCTTTGGCTTCACCAACTGCAGGAACGGCTGCCTTCTTCTGATGTACAATCTCACCAGGACATCAACAAGATCCTCACTGCTGTTGAGTTCTCTGCTGATGCCACTCTGAATGCTGCCAGGTTTTCAGCGAAGGCTATCGGGGCTTCAGTCACATCACGACGGCTTCTTTGGCTTCGTCAGTGGCAGGCGGATGTCCGAAACAAGTGGAGGCTTACATCGGCTCCCTTCTTGGGGAACAATCTCTTTGGCTCAGCCTTGGATCCACTTCTCATCGAGACGAAGGATCATCGCAAGATTCTGCCCTCCTTATCGAGGAGATCTGATCCTCGTCAGCAGAGCTCCTTTCGAGCCCATTCCTTTCGCTCTGACTTCTCTTCCTTCCAGTCTAGGCCTCAGCGGTACTCTCAGCCCAGGGGTGGACAACAGCAGGATTTCCAGGTCAGACAGGGGTCCCGTTTCCCTTCCCACAGGCCCTTCAGGGGAGGTAGGGGCCGCCCCTTCCGTAGATCCCGTTAATTCTCCTTTACTTATCCCTGACTCCTTAATTGGAGGTCGGTTGGCTTCCTTTGCTGACCAATGGGATATTTCAGTTTCAGATCCTTGGATTAGACGTACGATTAGATTTGGTTTGACCCTTGAGTTCTCTTCTGTTCCCTCTAGCTTGTTTGTCAGGTGCCCAGTTTCTCATGTCAGGACCAAGAGGGTTCTGCTGGATGAGGCTATTCAACATCTTTTGGAGATTAGGGCTGTTCAATGTGTTCCCCAAGGAGAAGTCGGCCAAGGCTTTTACTCTCATTTGTTTCTAGTTCCCAAGGCTTCAGGCGGCTGGAGGGCCATATTGGATCTTAAATCCTTGAACAAATATATAGTCTATCGTCGGTTCAAGATGGAATCCCTCCAGACCATTCTCCTCTCTATCCGTCCAGGTGATTTTTTGTCCTCCATTAACTTGACGGAGGCATATCTTTATGTGCCCATGTTTCCGGAACATCAGAAATACCTCCGTTTTTGTTATCAGGGTAGGCATTATCAGCATAGAGCCCTTCCCTTTGGCCTTTCCTCAGCTCCCAGAGTCTTTACGAAGATCATGGCTGCCTTATCGGGTCATATGAGATCTTTTCCTGTTAGAGTTTTGTTTTATCTAGATGATATTCTTATTTTGTCTAGTTCTGAGGTCAGGGGTAATGAGGATGTTCAGGTCACTATTCAAACCCTGCAGTCCCATGGTTTTTTGGTTAATCGTTCCAAGAGCAACCTAATTCCTTCCACTTACATCCAGCATTTGGGGGCTGTTATTGATACTGTCAGGTTGCAGGTTTCCCTTTCACAAGAACATCAGGATAGTATTGTTGAACTGGCAGGTCAGGTTAAGGCTTCGCGTTCTTTTTCCCTCCTGGGTCTTTCCCGCTTGTTAGGGAAGATGGTATCTGCCTTCGGGATCACACCCTGGTCTCGGTTTCATAGCCGGGAACTTCAGTGGTTTTTCTTCCGTTTCAACGGTCTCGCAGGAGCACGTCAGTGGCCAGAGTTCCCTTGACCCCAGCAGTTCTTTGGTCCTTGGCCTGGTGGACCTCTCTGGCTCTTGCTCGGGGGTGCCTGTTCAGAGTTCCTCAGCGCGTGAGCATCACCACAGATGCGAGCCTCTTCGGATGGGGGGCTCACCTGGGCTCTCATCTGGCTCAGGGGCAGTGGTTTGTCCAGGAGAGGGGACTTCACATCAACATCTTGGAGCTCAGAGCCATCTTCTGGGCCCTTTGCAAGTTCGCTCCTCTCCTTCGGGGTCTGGATGTCTTGATCAGGACAGACAACGTAGCTGCCAAAGCCCACATCAACCGGCAAGGAGAGACCCGCTCCAAGGCTCTTATGAGGGAAGCCTCCTGTCTCCTCAGGTGGGCGGAGATTCACTTGGCCTTCATTCACGCCTCTCACATCTCAGGGTCATCGAATGTACAGGCGGACGCCCTCAGTCACTCAGTGGTGGACCAGACGGAGTGGAGCCTCGATCCACTTCTGTTCCAGGACATCGTGCATCGCTTCGGTCTTCCAGCAGTAGACCTCTCTGCATCCGAATCCAACCACCAGCTCCCGAGGTTTTACATGAGGTTTCCCATCCAGGGGGCCGAGGCTGTAGACGCCTTGATCAGCCCGTGGCCTTGTGCTCTTCTTCTCTATGCTTTCCCACCTCTTCCCCTCATCTCCAGGGTCATCAGGAAGCTGTTGCAGGAACAAGCCAAGCTCGTCCTTCTGGCACCCTTCTGGCCCAGACAACCATGGTTTGCGGATCTGATGGCTCTCTCTGTCGCTCCCCATTGGTAGATTCCGGCTGACAAGATCTCTCTGTGGCAAGACCGCCTAGCTCATCCAGATCCTCAGTGGCTCCGGCTGACCGCCTGGAGGTTGAGCGATTCCTCCTGTCCACAGCCAGGGTCCCTTTGGAAATAATATCTACGATCCAGGCCTCTCGTCGCGAGTCAACAAACCGTATTTACAATGCCACTTGGATGGCCTTCTCTGCCTGGTGTCGACGTAAGAAGGTTCTTCCTACTGCTGCTTCCATTCTTGACATGCTAGGATTTCTTCAGGATGGCTTCAAGTCGGGACTCTCTCCCAATACTCTCCGGAGGCAAATCTCTGCCATTTCTTCTATCCTCACCTGCGGCACTGCTGAGTCTGTGTCCACTCACCCTCTAATCCGATCATTCCTCAGAGGCGCTGCCAATCTACGTCCTCCGGCCGTTCATCAGTTTCCGACCTGGGACCTGAACAAGGTTCTATTGGCTCTTACTGGTCTTCCTTTTGAGCCTCTCAGGGAAGTCTCGCTGAAGTTTTTGTCTTTTAAGGTGGCCTTTCTCGTAGTGATCACCTCGGCTCGGAGAATCTCGGAGTTGGCTGCTCTCTCAGTTCGTCAGGATCTCTGTATCATTCATGCTGATCGAGTAGTTTTGCGATTGGATCCAGCCTTTATTCTGAAGATCAATACAGCCTTCCATCGCTCCCAAGAGATCGTTCTTCCCAACTTCTGCCCTTCCCCCCATCATCGCCTGGAGAAGGTGAGGCACAAGCTTGATGTTCGTCGGGCTCTCAAGATTTATATCTCCAGGACTTCTTCTTTTCGTCGTTCTGAGGCTCTTTTGTGTCTTTCCAACCCCAGTCCATGGGGTCAAAAGTTTCTTCCACTACCTTGGGACGTTGGCTCAGGGCTTCCATTTCCTTAGCTTACGAAGCTCAATCATTGCCAGTGCCTCGTGGTGTTACAGCCCACTCTACCAGGAGAGCAGCTACTTCGGCTGCCTGGTCTACCCAAGCTTCTCTCGAAGAGGTCTGCCGAGCTGCTACATGGATGTCTCCGTCCCCGTTTATCCGGCATTACCGGTTGGATGTTTATGCATCGGCGGAAGCTTCATTTGGACGACGTGTGCTGCAGCGGGTATCCTCCCAGGACCAAGAGCGGTGCTGGCCTTCTCCCTCCCAATAGGTACATGGGCTTTGGTATATCCCTCATGTGACCGGCGTTTCCTCCGTGACCGAGAATGGGCGTTGGTCTTACCTGATACGCTGCTTCTGGTCACTAGGAAACGCCGGTCACTCCCTCCCGATTGGTCCGGCACCTTTCGTGCTGGATTATGGCTGTTGAAGGACGGGGGTGGTCCTGGGGATTTTTTACTTCTCCTTTATTTTTACAGACACGACAGTCTACCGTGCGTCCTAGTCTCAAACTGGATACAGGAAGAGGCGGGACTTCTTTAGTTGGTAGACTCGGTCCTAGGATTACTGGATAAGTCACATCCCTCATGTGACCGGCGTTTCCTAGTGACCAGAAGCGGCGTATCAGGTAAGACCAAAACCCATTTCCTTTCATTCCCTAAGGTCATCCATACATTCCATTACACTTTAGACTCTCTCTGAACAGGGAGAGGATGGAAGATTGCCTATAGCTCGCCCTATTTTTGGCTTCCACGCATCCCATTTTTGGCCTCCGTACAGCCAGCTGGGTCCCTTGAATTGCACACATGTGAACCGGAGGCCAAAACACCAGCTGGGGGGCGCGCGCATGTGCAGCTGCAGGCTCTTGTGCCTGGAAAGATGGCTTTACGTGCCACCTTGGGCACGCATGCCTTAGGTTCGCCATCACGGATATAAGACTATGTACTAATAGTTTCTTCAGAAGTAAGTCCTATTGGATTCAGTGGGATTAATTAACTAAGAAGGGCAGCCATATACAGCTGTCATCTTTTCTAAGTAATTATTTTATAACTGATTTGTTATAAATCAGTCCATCAAATTTGTTTCATATGAAATAAATGAAAACTTGCTAGCTTCTGCAGGCAGGAAACATATGAAAGAGGAAGAATCATGGAAAGAAACAGCTTTAATCAGCCATATTGTAAAAATGATCAAAGGTAAAAAAGCTTCCACTAGGGGGCTGCCAAAGAATTGTTTATACCGCACAATATTTAGATTTTCTAGTTTCCTGTGGAAGAAGCAGGAGCCTTTGCAAGAAGAATCTGCTGTATATTTCTGCAGCATTCCGAAATCTGTCACAATTTTCAACATACTGCCTTCCAGGTGTAATGCTGTTTAGATTTGATATTTTAATATTTTTAGGATTAAAAAGTTTTGTTGGCAACACTGACTTTCCCAGATTAAACATTCAATCTGCGCATAACACTATTTTTTATACATTGCATATATCTTGATTACCATATGCACAAATGGTAAGGATATAGTATTTTTCTCTCTCTCCCTCCCTCCCTCCCTCCCCCCTCTTCTCTCTCCCGCTCTCTCTCTCTCTCTCTCTCTCTCTCTCTCTCTCTCTCTCTCTCTCTCTCTCTCACACACACACACACACACACACACACACACACTCACACACACACACACACAGATAGATATATAGATAGATCTTCTCCAGGATATGTTTCCAAATCAGGAGTGGGTTCCACTTACCTTGACTACCAGTTCGCAACGGGAGCGCACACATGCTTGCTTCACTCACACACGTGCACTTCTGTGCATGCGCAGAAGCCTCTGCGCATGCGCAGATCACCCATGATGATGATGTGGTGGGTGAGCGGAGCCTCCTGCCGGTTTTACTACTGGTTCTATAGAACCGGACTGAACTGGGAGCAACCCACCATTGTTCCAAACCTTCAGGTCTTCCAACAGTGTACCCACTGGGTCCAACTGCCTTGCTGCTTGATTGTGTTCCTCTCCACCTTTTCCATCATTATCAAAAAATAATAATTGGAGCCTTATTTGTGTCTGAAGTGAGAGATCTGGATTTGTTGGATGATCCATTTGTTCCATTTCCTTGACTATCCATGGTATTTTCACAAATCTTCTCCATTACCAAATTTCAAGTTTCAACACTTTCTACTCTGTTTCTTTAAAGTCCAGGTTTTGCCTGGGAAAAACCATTGCCTTCATGTTCCTACTTTTTGTAGGTGTAGACATATCCCAACACATGAATCACTTTTCCAAGACCATCATGGCAATTCTATCAAGTGCTAATCTGTGGAACATGTCTTGACTGCTGATTCCTTCACCGTTGATTATTGATTCTAAAAAGGCAGAAGCTGTCTACCACTTCAGTATGTTCATAGTCAGCTTTAAGACTGATTGATGTACCTGTTGTCTTTATTTGGCCACCTTTATTACTGATCCCTTTTTTTTTACTCTGCTCCTTGGTTTTCATTAACAGCCCCCAGATTAGTGTCATCTGCATAGTACAGGTTTTTGATGATTCTTCCGGCAGTTTTAAAACTACACCCATCTTCTTTCAATGCAGCTATTCCCAGTATATATTCAATATAACATCTGAATTGGAAAGAATTCATCCTTGTCTCACTCCTTTGTCAGTCTGCTCACCATGTTCCATTTGGACTGTAGCTTCTTGTCCTGTGTATAGTATGAGGCAGTGAGATTCCGTTTTTCCTAAGCATATTCCATAATAGTCAACAGAACTGAAGGGTTTCCTGTAATCAATTAAGCACATAGTGACTTTCTTTGGCTTTCTCAATTATCAGTTTTTCATCAGCAGTAATGTCTTGTGTTTCTTGACCTTTTTTAAAGCCAACTAGAACAGGGCTCCTCAATCTGTTGTCTGTGGACTAGCAACGGTCCATGGCATGCCATAAACCGGTCCACACAAACAAGTGAAGCCCCATCCGCAGGATGCAGGCAGCACACAAAACCATACCTCCCCCTCCCCGGTCCATAGAAAAATGTCCATGGAACCAGTCCTTGATGCCCAAAAGTTTGGGGGCCACTGAGCTAGAACATCTGGCATTTCTCTTTCCATGGAGGCTTCTAATTTGAGTTGGATTACCCTAAGTATTATTTTGCTTGCTAGAAATTAAGGATATTATATGATAATTTAAACAATCTGTTAAATGTCCTTTGGTGTTGGTATATAGACTGACTTCTTATCTGTTGGTTGTTGTGTCGTTCTCCAGATTTGTTGCCATAGTTTGGTTAGACTACCTTTACAGATTTTTCTATTACATGCCATATTCAATAACAAATATCCCATTAATTCCTGTAGCCTTTCAACTTGGCAATAGCCACAGTGCGGATATAATTTCATATTCTAGTGCTAGAGGTTCTTTAAGTAGAGAGTAACTTCTAAGATATCTTTGATGCTGACATCTGTACTTGATGTTCTGCATATGCTCGACTATGTTCTCTTACTAAGTTTCACTGTTTTTTTATTTCATTTTCTTTGCTTAATTTCAAATCCATCATAATGATTGAGTTCTATTCTGTAGAACTGACCATGCAGAAAGAAAGAGAACAGTTGAAAAACTGTGACTAATCTGCTATATAGTGATTGCTTCTTTTTTGCCCATAGAGCACTTCTGGATAATACCATGATTAAATTATTTTGAAAAGTCCGTAACTCTTAATAAGATTGTGTGCCCCCATCTTTATCCCAGCATAAATCATTCAACAGTATGGCCTTTCTAAATTAGTGCTTTCAAATATGTTGGAATTTAACTCCTCAAGCGTTGCCAACTACTAGGGAAGGCTATGTTATGATGTCCAAAACTATTCTGGTTGTAACCCATGTGCTAACTCAGGGATGTCAAACTTTTTTTTATTTTTTATTTTTTTATTATTCGAATTTCTATACCGCCCTTCTCCTTTCGGACTCAGGGCGGTGAACAGCCAAGATAAAAAACATTTATACATAAGTGCGATTAAAAAATAGATTTAAAATAATTAAATTTGGCCCATAGTTTAAAATTTATCAATTAAAAATCCATATCAAAATTTAAAACCAACCATAAAATCATAAAATCAAGAGAGACCGGCTAACTGAAAGAGATGAGTTTTTAGGGCCCGACGAAAGGTCCGGAGGTCGGAGATCACTCGTATCTCTGGGGGTAGATTGTTCCAAAGGGTAGGTGCCACCACAGAGAAGGCTCTCCTCCTGGGGGTCGCCAGCCGGCATTGTCTAGCCGACGGCACCCTGAGGAGGCCCTCTCTGTGGGAGCGAACTGGCCGGTGGGAGGCTATTGGTGGCAGAAGGTGGTCCCGTAAGTACCCTGGCCCTAAGCCATGGAGCGCTTTAAAGGTGATCACCAACACCTTGAAGCGCACCCGGAAGTCCACCGGAAGCCAATGCAGCTCGCGCAGGAGAGGAGTCACATGGGAGCACCCAGTCGCTCCCATAATCCCCCGCGCGGCTGCATTCTGCACCAGTTGGAGCCTCCGGGTGTACCCCAAGGGGAGCCCCATGTAGAGAGCGTTACAATAGTCCAGACGAGAGGTGACGAGTGCTTGAGTGACTGTGCTTAGGGAGTCCTGATCCAGAAAGGGGCGCAACTGGCGTATCAGGCGAACCTGATAAAAAGCCCCCCTGGCCACGGCCGTCATATGCTCTTCTAAAGACAGCCGTGCGTCCAGGAGGACGCCCAAGTTGCAGGCCCCTTCCGTGGGGGCCAATGATTCGCCCCCAATAACCAGCGATGGCGTCAGCTGGCTATACCGGGACGCCGGCAGCCACAGCCACTCGGTCTTGGAAGGGTTGAGTCGAAGCCTGTTTCTCCCCATCCAGACCCGCACGGCCTCCAGGCACTGGGACATCACTTCCAAGGCATCGTTGGGATGGTCTGGGGTGGAGATGTACAGCTGAGTATCATCAGCGTACTGATGGAACTCCACCCCAAAACCATGGATGATCTCACCCAGCGGCTTCACATAAATGTTGAGGGCTCGGGATAGGGGTTACTCCTCTATCCTGGTCCTGTTAGACCTCTCAGCGGCTTTTGATACCATTGACCATGGTATCATGTTGCGCCGGCTGGAGGGACTGGGAGTGGGGGGCACCGTTTTGCGGTGGTTCTCCTCCTATCTCTCCGACCGGTCGCAATCCGTGTTGACAGGGGGGCAGCGGTCGACCCTGAGGCGCCTTGTTTGTGGGGTGCCACAAGGGTCGGTCCTCTCGCCCCTCCTGTTCAACATATGCCCAACGCGACCAATGCCGTTTCCGTGCTGTACCCAGGTCTGAAGCCAGACTGGAGTGAATCCAAATAGACAGCTTCATCCAGGTACTGTGGAAGCTGTCGCGCCACCACACTCTCAACAACCTTCGCAATAAAGCGAAGGTTGGAGACTGGACGATAGTTAGCCAAAACAGCCGGATCCAGGGATGGCTTCTTGAGGAGAGGCCTCACCACCGCCTCTTTCAAGGCGGCCGGCAGGACACCCTCACTCAAAGAAGCGTTGATAATTCCCTGGAGCCAGCCTCGTGTAACCTCCCGGGAAGCCAGCACCAACCAGGAGGGACACGGGTCCAATAAACATGTGGTGACGTTCAGCCGTCCCAAGATCCTGTCCATGTCCTTGGGAGCCACAGGATCGAACTCCTCCCAGATAACATTCTCAATGCCTGCCTCAGTCATCTCGTCTGAACTAACCCAGTCAGTGGCCAAGTCTTCCCGAATCTGAGTTATTTTATCATCCAGATACTGTACAAAATCCTCAGCTCGGCCCTGCAAGGGGTCCTCCCGCGCTCCCAGATGGAGAAGGGAGCGGGTCACCCTGAACAGGGCGGCTGGGCGGTTATCTGATGACGCCATAAGAGCGGCAAAATAACTAGATTTCGCCGCTTTTATCGCCACTAGGTAGGTCTTAATATGAGACCTTACCAGTGTCAAGTTGGATTCGGAACGGCTGGCCCTCCAACCGCTCTCTAGGCATCTTTTCCGGCGCTTCATCTCTCTCAGCTCCTCGGAGAACCAAGGAGCTAAGTGAGTTTGGCGCCGGATCAGAGGCCGCAAAGGCACGACCCGGTCCAAAGCCCCGGCAGCCGCACTATCCCAGGCGGCCACCAGCTCATCAGCCGAGTCGTGAGCTAGAGTTTCAGGAAATGGCCCAAGCTCCATCTGGAACCTATCAGGATCCATCAACCTATCAGGATCCATCAAACTTGATTTCATTCAGGGCCTCATCAGGGTTCTGTTTGACCTCGGGAGTGCCGGGGTGGAGGGGCCAGAGTGGGCGTGGCCAGCTCGACATCAATCCTGTCGGGGGTGCCTGTGGTTGCCCGAGCACTCTGCCAGCGAGAACGGGCTCCCAAGCTGCGTTTTCAGCTGCCATGGCCTCCTGCAATCCTCTGCCAGTGAAAATGGAGCCCGTTTTTGCTGGCAGAAGCACCGTTTTGCTGGCAGGCCAGTCCTTTGCTGTTTCCAGGGCGGTCCCGTGGGCAAGATCTAAGTACACCACGGGCCAGATCCGGCCCCCGGGTCTTTAATATCCCTGTGCTTACTGAACACCTTCTCACCCATTTTATATCAATATCCTTGTACTTGGTACAAGAATTGGAGTTTAGGTAAGTAGTTTACCCGTCCCAGATTCTTTGAGAATTTTCTTTTGATAATTTTTGCAACCCAAAGACAAAACAGTTTACATGTATGCTAGTTTAAGAAATATTAGGGCATTAGGTAACCAATCTGGGCTAGAATTTCAAAGAACTTTTTACAGTTAAGCTTACAAAATGTTCTTGTAAGAGAAGAAATTCATTTATATTCATGTAGATTTTTTCTTTTCTGATAAGTGATATCCTTCCTTCAAGACTGAACTTTCTATATTGCCTTGAGCAAGAATGGAAATACACTGAGCTGTGAAGCGAAACAGGAAATTAAATTTTAATCTGTAAAACTGAAGTGTCTTTTTTAAGATAGAAAACAACCTATATTTTATGTAACATTTTCCAAAGCAAAATAAATTCAAAATGTATCAAGTAGAAGATATTGTAGGGGATATAATGCAGTTGGTATCTTTAAGGAGCAATAACTGTTTATTCTATAGAGAATCGAAAGAGAAGATTTAATTTTTATTCACGCTGAAAACATACTATCTTTTGCTATGTATCAGTTATTTTAATTAAAAAGCCTTCTTCTTTTCCCCCGCCCCCTTACAGGTAGTCCTCTACTTACAACAGTTCATTTAGTGACCGTTCAAAGTTACAACAGCACTGAAAAAAGTGGCCGATGACCATTTTTCACACGTATGACCTTTGTAGGGTCTCCATGATCATGTGATCAAAATTCAGATGCTTGGCAACTGGTTCACACTTATGAATGCTGCTGTGTCCCAAAGTCACGTGATCTCCTTTTGCAACCTTCTGGCAAGCAAAATCAATGCGGAAGCCAGATTCACTTAACAACCATATTACTAATTTAACAACTGCAGTGATTCACTTAACAACTGTGGCAGGAAAGCTCTTAAAATGGGGCAAAACTCACTTAACAAATCTTTCACTTAACAACATAAATTTTCATTTAACAACAGAAATTTTGGGTTCCATTGTGCTCGTAAGTTGAGGACTACCTATATTTGAAGAACTACCTCTTCTTTATTTTATTTTCCCATTCCACCAGATCTGGGAAAAGAGGACAGGTTACAGGTTCCAACAGTTAGGAACATTGGTATGTAGCTAGTAGGCCTTTTCTGCAGTGGTGTCCACACTGTGAAATCTCCCTCCTGAGATGAAGTTGTTTGCATCACTTCTGAATTCCTGAATTCTGAATTCCTGAAAGTCTTTTAAGACCAGGCTATGCCAGCAAACCTGGGGACCCCAGGGGACAGGTGAACTTGTGAGATGGCTCCATTATTATTAATATCTTTTTGTCTGTTCTTTCCTTGTGTGTTCCAGTTTTTATAAGCTTTTAACAGTTTTATAATTATGATAAAAGATACGTATTTATTCACTCTTTTAGATTTGTTGTATACCCAAGGTTGCTTTCAGGAAGACAGGTAGCTATGATAGATAGATAGATAGATAGATAGATAGATAGATAGATAGATAGATAGATAGATAGATAGATAGATAGATAGGTAGATATAGCTTGTTTAGTTTCCTTTTTTTAAAAAAGAACATTTTTGACCTTCCAATTGCTAAAAGCGTTAAAAAAGTAATTGCAATGTTAACATAACACATCAGGCTTTCTGGATAGTTCACATTCCAGAACAGACTGAGAAGTCTAGATTTTAATTTTAATTTAATTTAATTTAATTTCCAATTTATATACCGCCCTTCTCCCTGAGGACTCAGGGCGGTGTACAGCCAAGATAAAAAACATAGAATACAAATATTAAAACATTTAAAAATATATATAAATTTGGCCCGAAAGTTAAGAATCACAGACTAATTAAAAGAATTTAAAAATTTCTTCTTAAGCCAACCCAGCTTGCTGAAAAAGATGGGTTTTCAGGGAACGACTGAAGGCATTGAGGTCCTGGATTCTTCTTATCTCCGGGGGCAACTGATTCCAGAGGGTGGGAGCCCCCACAGAGAAGGCCCTCTCCCTGGGGGCCACCAGCCTACATTGTTTGGCTGATGGCACCCTGAGGAGGCCCTCTCTGTGGGAGCGCACGGGTCGATGGGAGGTCGTCGGTAGCAGCAGGCGGTCTCGGAGATAGCTAGGCCCTATGCCATGGAGCGCTTTAAAGGTGATAACCAACACCTTGAAGCGCACCCGGAAGACCACCGGGAGCCAGTGCAGCTCGCGCAGGAGCGGTGTTACATGGGAGCGCCATGTTGCTCCCATCACTACCCGCGCTGCTGCATTCTGGACCAGCTGGAGCCTCCGGGTGCTCTTCAAGGGGAGCCCCATGTAGAGAGCGTTGCAGTAGTCAAGGCGAGAGGTGACGAGGGCGTGAGTGACTGTGCACAAGGAATCCCGATCAAGAAAGGGCCGCAACTGGCGAATCAGGCGAACCTGATAAAAGGTCCCCCTGGTAACAGCCGTCAGATGTTCCTCCAAAGACAGCTGCCTATCCAGGAGGACTCCCAGATTGCGAGCCCTTTCAGTGGGGGCCAAAGACTCGCCCCCAATAGTCAGTGATGGAGTCAACTGACTATATCGGGATGCCGGGAGCCACAGCCACTCAGTCTTGGAAGGGTTGAGCCTGAGCCTGGAGGCTATCATGAATGAAATAAAGGCTAAAGGCAAGTGGTTTGTCTAGCAATCATTTTATAGGAAGTTTGGGGCAAGATTGGTAGTATTCTGGAAGAGAATTCTCATTAAATCTTCTCTTTTCCTCTGTCTTTTGCATTTTTCCTCTATTCAATCATGTCCAGTTCTCGTAAACACATAAACAAACCTTGCTGTTTTCTTGACAAGTTCCCACCTCCCACCCCTATTGTCCTCTTTCTAGGGCTGAGAGAAAGTGCTGGTCCAAGATTACCCAGATGGCTTTGTGCTACGACTAGAACTCACAGTCTCCTGGTTTCTAGGCCAGTCTAGTCTAGACTACTCCTGGAGTAGTCTAACCACTACACCAAATGGGTTCTCTCATATCAAATTCTGTAGCCTTCTAAAATCATCCAGCTGGCTTTGTGGCTAAGGCAGGACCAGAGCTCACAGTCTCCCGATTTCTATCCTGATGGTTTAACCACCAGACCAAATTGGCTCTCGTTTTGCATAAAATCATTTCTTCAAAATTGTTGCTTGGACTACAGAGCATATCTATAACCCCTAACTTGCATCATCCACAGATTATATGTATACCTACAGAATTCCTAGCCAGCTGTTTTATAGGGATCAGATACATCTGCACTGATTCCTTGACTCATGGGTTTGGTACTCTCGTTTGGCAGTGTTTGTCATTTTGCATAGCACAGTTCAGCTTGCAATTCTTCCGAATGATGTAGTCAGTGGTGAAATCCAATTTTTTTTACTACCGGTTCTGTGGGCGTGGCTTGGTGGGCGTGGCAGGGGAAGGATACTGCAAAATCCCCATTCCCTCCCCACTCCTGGGGGAAGGATATTGCAAAATCTCCATTCCCACCCCACTCTGGGGCCAGCCAGAGGTGGTATTTGCCGGTTCTCCGAACTACTCAAAATTTCCTCTACCAGTTCTCCAGAACCTGTCAGAACCTGCTAGATTTCACCTCTGGATATAGTCCTTTGATAGGGATTGTTGCCGAAGCCCATCTCATGTGAATCCTTGTTTAAGACCCTGGGGTTTTATAATGTCTCTCATCTACTTGCTATCTATGCATTTTTCATCCATTTCTCTTTCTGATATTCTATGATCCTCCTCGTGTGATCACCAAGTTAGTTAGTTAGTTTGTTTATAGAATTTATATGGCTGCCCACTCACTTTCAGTGGCTCTTGGCAGCTTACAAAAAATAAAAATAAAAACCCATTATACAAAGAGTAAAAACAATAGCCCCTTACCTCCCTAGAGACTTGTTGATCTCCGTTTCCATCTACAGCCAACAGTCTTTGGTTATACTTTTGTGGCAAACTAATTGGAGTTCATTATAGAATAGGACAGAATATACATGGAACAGGGCAATATATAAATGAAAACCTGTGATTAATTCTGATGGTGACTCAGCCTCCAGAGAGCATTTGCAATATTAAATAAGACTGGAATCTTCAGCAGTATGCCTTTGGATGTATCCATCCAATCAATAGGTTTGAAAAACCAAGAAGTCAAGAGATTGTTCAGTGCTTGAATGCTAAAAGTGCATTATCATTCTGTATCTCTAAATATGCAGCTGAAAACTCAAAAGCTAGAAAAGTTGAAAACTGCATATACTGTTGATTTGTTTGCTTGTGCGTTTGTGTTGCTTCCATGTCTTTTTTCCTCCAAGGAATTGAAAGTGTCAAATTCTCTTCCCTATTTTGCACCCACAACAATTCACAGAATAGCTTAATGTAAGAGATAGCAATAGCATTTAGACTTATATACCACTTCACAGTGCTTTACAGCTGTCTCTCAGTGGTTTACAGCATCAGTATATTGCCCCCAACAATCTGGGTCCGCGGAACCCAGATTTTAGCAACCTCGGAAGGATGGAAGGCTGAGTCAACCTTGAGCCAGTGAGAATCGAACTGCTGGCAGTGAGCTGAATTAGCCTGCAATACTGCATTCTAACCACTGCGCCACCACGGTTCCTTGATACTGATTGGCCCACACTTTTAGAGTCTTTCTGCATGGCTTGGTTAAATTCCTTTCTGCCGATTCTTGAGCAGGCAGAAAACTCTACTTCTGATTCCTTTCCTGCTTCTGGTGCTTCTGTTCTGAGTTTCAGTCAAATGGTGGTTTCAGGATTTAGAGTCTACAGAACATAATAAACAAAACCAGTGGTTATACCTCTAGCTTGGATGCCTTCCCCTCTTTCTTAATGTTGTCTGCTACCAGGAAGCCATCCACCATCACAATGTTGAGTGACAGTTTTGACAGATGGGTAGATTTACAGATTTAGCTATCTCTTGGAATGAAGCAGCTAATCCACGGAGAACGGTTCTTTACTGTGTGTCACTCTGCCACAGCTGTCCTGTGCCCCAAGTAAGTTGCCAGACAGTTGATAACCCTTTGACTATGAAATTCCCTTACTCTGGCATTCAGTAGTTCGGGGCTCTGGAGATTTACAGGTATCATGCAGATAGGAGCTGTGTCTTATTGTGCCCTACACCCAAAAGAAGAAAACATGGGGACAGAAGAGAATGGCCTGGACTCCTGGAGTAGGGAACTGCCCAGCATCAGCCCAAAGTGACTAGCCAGAGACAGGTTCATGCCATCCTCTCTGGGCCACCTGACTGTGGTGTTAACAACCTGGACTGAAAAGCAGGGCAGATTATCCTTGCCATTAAGCTGCCACTACTTGTTTACTTTTTAAAAGTTTTAAATATAACTGAAACTTGTTTCTATCAAGGGGATAGGATGACAGCGATGTCATGAGGGCACAGTAGACTAAAGAGGCTGCCAAGGTATGTTCCTACTGTGACAGACGGGGAAAGGTCTATCGTAACTTTTATGTCTATTGAGCGTAAGATTCCCCCAGTCATAAACACTCCAAGCTATACTGTTTTATAGTTGGTCAATATTTCAAACCCTTGATAACTGCATTGTCTAATCATTAAAATAATCCTGTAAGGGTGGTATTAATTAGTTTCACTTTATTACACATTAGGGAGAGAGAAGGGGGCTTTGTGAAGAATTCATAGCCAAGGTGAGACTTGGACTGGGAGTTATACTTGCTACTGTTAATCATGAATGATCCTACTAAGCAAAGTTATTCACATTTTCTTTGTTTTCTTGTAATACTTTTATCTATTTATTGGTGATGGCTGAGATCTACTGAAACTTTTAATTGCTGTTTTACGTAGGGTCTTTATTTTAAAAAACAACAACATTAATCCTCCATCTCTGAGTGGGCGAAAAAAGGCTTCAGTTAAATGTCAACAACCTTGGAAAGGAAAAGAGGCAGAGAATTAATATCCCTGGAAACGTTTGCTCTTTATAAAATCGGAGAGTTTCTTCCCTTGCTTCATCTGATGGTTAAAAAGTGATGGTTATTCATTAAGTTGACCTGATGGAAGAACATCCTTTGGTATTGGATTTCTGTTTTTCAATAAAGAATCCTTAAAGCAGATATTTTTTAGTTGATCTGCTGAGATTTTGTCATTTCCTTTCTGGCAATTAACATTTGAGCAAAGACTCCTTTTGTAACTCAAGATAGACTTCTATTTAACTTTTTCCAAAAAGCTGCTGTAATTTATCTTCAGGATAAGTTAGCACAAAAGATATTTGTTATCAAATAACTCACTCCCAGGAATAAGCAACAAAAGATCTCTCCAATGCTTAAGATCAAGGTTAACAGAATATGTGGTTGTGACTGAGTAAGATCAAATCATGTAAGTTTAAAAACCTTTCCGTTTTTTACATCACTGATACAGAAAGTTGTCAGCTCCTTTTTAAATATTTTGATGGCCTATTAGACTCAGAAAAGTATTTCAAATGAATTAGGTTCATTCTTAAATACCGTTTTTTTTTTTTTGGAGTATAGGACGCACCTTTTCCCCCCCTAAAAGGGGGTGAAAATTTAGGTGCATCTTATACACCGAATATAACCCCGCCCACCCATTGGCCCCCATCCTTTGGCCTCTGCCTCGCAGCAGTTACCACCTTGCAAGCAAATAGCAAGAAAAAACAGCTCCTTTCAGCTTCAGCACAGCCTACTTAGCACAAGTTGATTGGATCAGCCTCCCGATTCTCAGCTGATTTGCTCTCAGCAGTTTTGCACAGGCTCTGCTGCTTGCTGCAAAGAGGTAAATTGCTGGAGCAGATTTTTTTTTTTCCTTGTGCTAATCAAGCTATGCTGAAAACAAAAATGAAAGTAAAGCAGGCTGTTTGCTGTTTGCTGCAATGAGGCAAAATTGCTCAGCGGCAGAGGGAGATTTCTTTTTCTTTTCCTCACCAAAAAAGGTAGGTGTGTCTTATACTCCGAAAAATACAGTATAAGAAGTATATTTCATACATTTTAGTGACTGAACCCATTGGTTTTCCAAAATTGGATATTCTCGTTCTTCCTTTCACAGATTTAATATAGGTTATGCTAACTTTTATTGCACTTTTAATACCATATAACATTAAGTTATTCATTTCCATTTAGCACAATCTCTCTTAAAAAGGTAAAAATTGTGAGCATCGCATACACTGCTAGAACATCTAGCCCAGCAGCCCGTAACCATTTGGGCACCAGGGACCGGTTCCATGCAGAGAAGTTTTTCCGTGGACCAGAAGGGGCATGGTTTCACATGCTGTCTGCATCCCGTGGCGGGGCTTCGCTTGTTTGCAAAGACCAGTTTTGGGAATGCCACGGACTGGTGCCGGTCCATGGACCGGGGATTGGGGACCCCTGTTCTATTCCGTATTATTTAGTTGTATAGTTTACAGTTGTTTAGTAATATACTGTATGTTGCAGTTGTACATGTATCTGTATATTGAAGGCAAGTTGAACTCTGAGGACAATCTTTCAAAAATGTTAAAGGTGCCATTAAAAATCAATTGATTTAAATCCCTGGTTTAGCCCAAGCTTTCCAATAAAGGATCGCCACTATTTTCAGGTTTGGGTTACATCACTTCTAATATGATTCAGAATCAAATTGTAACTGCTTATCTATTTTTAGCTAAGCAAGCCTTGCACCTTTCAAAAGATTAAACAAAAATCCTAGTTTACTATATTTGGGTCCTAACATATGCTAGGATTTCAAAATAGTTACCTAGCTGCTTTTGAAACACACCCAGCGGAAAAATCATAAGTAGTCTCATTCCGGAAAAATGTAGGTATTAAGATAAAAGCTCATTGACATAGCTGAAAATCTGGTAATTAAAGCCAACATCCTCATAAATTTACCACAGTTTGGTCAAAGATGTTCTAGAATCTAGGGACTTAAATCCTACCATAAAAATAACTAATTTGTCTATCCAATAGCAATTAACATACGAATCCCTCTTAGGATATATAGTAATCTTAATGTAGTAAAAGATGCATTGTGGTGATAGAACTCTCAGTCAAAAGGATTATATCTAAATTAATTGTAAGCTAGGGTTGAGTACTACAGTATTGTGTACATGTGGACACATTTATAATGAAAACCATTTATAATTTATGGTTTCATTAGATAAAATGAAAATTTTATTTCATTTTATAATCTGAATCTCAGACTTGTAAACCCATGGTAGTAAGATCAGGATTGGCAACAATGATTTGAATATTAGTGGCATTTTTAGAGCAGTGAGTGTTATTAAGGCTTGTACCTTATGGATATCTGAAAGCCTAGTTCTTTATCAAAGAGTACTAATTGCATACTCTTTAGTACACAATCAGGTTTACGGAAGTGGGGGGTAGGGGATGCTACAGTCAGATACTGAATTATGCCAAGTCTGAAAACCAAAACTCTGTTTACTCCAATGCAACAAAGTTTTGTGTGTCTCAGTCAAAAGAATATCTTTGAATTTATAGCCATAACTTAACAACTTCCTGAACTCAAGTAGCATCTTTATATTGATAAGCTTGCCAGCCATTCTGAAGTCTCATTCTCTAGCAAGACCTTGAGGAAAGGACTGGGTAGGAACAAGATGCTTTACTTAGAAATTAGTGGCTCTAGTCTAGAGAACAAAGCAGATGATCTTGATGCAGACTCTGTTGCCTGGGAAAAGAGGATGATGCTTGCTTCTTTTTTTTTTTTTTTTTAGTCCAAAACAGTCAGATAAGATTCAGAAGCAACTCAGGCAGACTATTTCACTGAACTGTAAGAAAGAGGAGGAGATACAGCATAACCAGACTTGGAGGTTTCCCTTATTAAAACCAGTCTCAATAAAAGTTGCTTTAGCCTTCTGTTGGAGTTGATTTTCTGGTCTGGTCTACCTAGTGGGGCTGGGCAGGGAAGAACGTCCTGCCTACTCTAATGTCAACATGACCATAACAAAAAAGCCAACTTATCTTAGTTGGGGACTGTTTGTTCTACCTTCTTCTCTCTGTCCCCTTCTCCCTTTCCCATACAGATTTCAGGAGAACTGATCATCCAGGTCCTTTACCAATTGTTGGGAAGCACTACGATAGAGGACGCTGTCTAGTAATGCTTAGCTTCAGCTCTTAGTAGTGCTGAGGAGAGATTGAGTTGTCTTTCCAATTGGCTTTGAAAGATGAGAGCAGATAGGGTAACCATTAAAAAAAATCAGATGCAAATTGCCTGTAAAAGGCAATGAAGATCAGCTGGCAGCAAAGAATAATAAGAAAAGAAGAAGAATGAGAAAATTGTCTTCCAGTTTTTACTTCAAAATCACTCCCCTGAAATTTTTCTTTTGCTCAGACAGCTATGCTGCATGGGAAATACAGGGAATCTGTGCTGTTTTTTCTTTTCTTTTCTTCTGTACGTGTGAAAGCCAGTTCAGAGAGAACAGTTTTGAACATTGGGAGTGGAGGAATGAAAGCAATTAAGAAACACCTCTCTAAGCAGCCTTCAGACACAAGTAGAGCTTTGGGGCTGTTTACTCTTGAGTCCTTGAGTCCTTTTATTCTCAAATGATAGAAATAATGCATACTTATTTCAGCAATGTGACTCCATTTTTAATATTCAAAAACTGCGTTCTGAGGAAATCCTGCTTTTTGGGGGGACGGGAATTCTTCATGCTTTCTTAGGAGGGTTTATTTAAGCTATGAAAATCTAAAATATTTATGCTGGTACCCTGTTTCCCCTAAAATAAGACATCCCCTGATAATAAGCCCAATTGGGTTTTTGAGCGCATGCACTAAAATAAGCCCCCCCCCAATAAGCCCTCCCCAAAAATATTTAAATGCATGTGCAGCCAGTCCCCGCCATTTCCTCTGGTTAGGGTTAGGGAGACAGAACTGGAAATCAGGTAAAACGGCAAGAGGAGCTCCGTCTTGCTCAACATGCCCCAAAATAATAAGACATCCCCGAAAATAAGGCCAAGCACTTATTTCGGGGTTCAAAAAAATATAAGACAGGGTCATTTTTGGGGAAACATGGTAATCTCTACTCATGTCATAGCAAGGGGCAGCCCCCAACCAACCTCAGCTGATTTTGGAAAGGTGAGTCAGAGTGAGATTTGGTTAGTGGTTGGGTGGAAAGCCACTAGGGCCAGTGTTTCTCAACATTAACAATTTAAAGATATGTGGACTCCCAAGAGTTCCTAGCCAGCTGGGCTATGCTGGATAAAGAATTCTTGGAAATGAAGTCCACACATTTTATACTTGTCAAGGTTGAGAAATACTGCACTAGGCAATCACATGTTGATAGATGGATTGGAAAGTTGAAAAGTCATCCCAAGAAATGGCAATGGGAATGGGCACAATCCATGCACTGTAGCCAGGAATGTGCCCACATACCTGAAAAGAATTGAATTTGACTTGAAGATGTTTCCCTACTTTTGATTTTGTCTGTCACTATAAATAAAGCAGGGGCCTCCTATGTTGCTTCTTTCTTCCTTTTCTAGAGCAATTTTAAAAAGGGAAATTGAAATAGGCCATGCAAAAAAACCAAGTTCTAGGAACTAAAATAAGCTTGATCTGAGGCAATGTTATTACTTTATGGATTCTCCAATGGGGAAAATACCATGCTGGATATCAAATATGTGCATATAATTTGTATTCCTCTTAGTTTTTTAAAAAAATTAGAACAAATAGATGGATGGATTTAAAAAGGATAATTCAAGAATGAGAATGTCACCAATTCTAAAAGGATTAATATTAAGAATTGGAGCCAGCTCCTCACCTTATCTAAAAACTACAGGTTTATTTTATTGGACAATGCCACAGTTTCCTACAGTGCAACATCTGCCTTGTCTTGTATGGTAATCTTTATCTATAAGATTAACCATCAAAGGCAGTGCAGGGGCTGAAACTGCCATCACTTTCATGGCTACCTGTTTTTCGTCTTATTGAAAACCTTAACAGAGAAATTACCTCAGTCTGAAGGCTGCATTATTTCAAAGCTGTTGTTCAACCTAAAATATGTCTTGGAGAGTTAGAAACATGTTAATGGCCTCTAGGAGTTCTCAGAACATTATAGTGTGGAGGCAAGAATATCAATAAAGCAATGCAGGAAAGAAATGGATTGGGCCTGTTCTAAGCTCTCCTGAGACACTGCCATATATTCTCTGCATACAAAGAAAAGGAATGTTGTTGTGTATCGGCAAGAAGCAGTGTCTAAGCTTATTACGAATCACATTTGTTACAACAAGAATGCAGAATGGACTTTTATGTTAGACTCCAGCAATTTCACTTGCGTATGTACACGTGTGTCTCAGAACCACATGTGACAAACATGTTTCTAAGTCTCATTTACAGCTTCCTTTCATGATGTGTGGACCAAGCAAATTTAAGTAAGAAGCTTATTGTTTTTGTCCCCTGCAAACAGGTTATAACTGCATCTTCCAGAGGTTTAACTCGTCCCTTATGGATCCCTCAGTGCCGTCTATTGAAATACTTTGCAAAGGAGGTGTCTGCATGCTGGTGTAACATTTACATATTAGGACTGTTGGGATTGGTCTATACATATTATAGCTTTGGGCTCAGAAAGAGCTAAGACTTGTGACAAATGTCAAAAATAACAAAAAATGCTTTTTCGAAAGGTTGGTCCTCTAGTGGCAGAAGATGACAAGTAGGTGATGGGCAGCAGGGAAAAGCAGAACTGCTTAACCCCCCCCCTTTTTTCCCCATCTATCTTTACAAAAAAAGAAAAAGAAAAAAATCTAACCTTCAAAAGGAGTACCTTTGGGAGACAGGAAAGAAATGCAGGTCAAAATAGATAAGAAATCAACAGAGGGATAGTATCAAGATCAAGGGAAGTGATAGAACTGCATTATGAAGCCATGCTTGCAATCCGTACTGGTCACCACAATACGAAAAATGCTGAGGTCCTGGAAAGAGTGCAGAGAAGAGCAACAAAATTGATAAGAGGTCTAGCTGTTTCCATGAACCGCTAAAGGAACTTTGCTTAACAAAGAGAAGTGTGAGGAGAGACATAGCTGTCTTCCAATAGGACTCCCACAGGGAAGAGGGCATTGATTTATTCTCCATAGCATTTGAGGGGAGGACAAGAAGCAATGGGTAGAAACTGGTCAGAGGGAGATCAAACCTGGAAACAAGGAGGAATTTCCTGACAAGAATTATTAAGCTTACCTCCTGGAGCTGTGGGTGCTCCGTTTGCTGGAGGTTTTCAAGAAAAGATTGGACAACCATTTATCTGAGATAGTTTGAGGACTCCTGCCTTGGGCATGGGGTTGGATGAGGAGACTTCCAAGGTCCCTTCCAACTCTGTTCAGCAGGCCTAGAGAAGACTGATTGCTGTTGGGGCAGTAGCTGTCAGAGACATTTCTCAGGCATGCCCCAGCTATGAAGAAGATTTCCAGATACAAAGGGAAAATGCATTTTCTCCTGCACACTCACTCTTGATGGTTTTAAAAATAACAGTTGGGTTTTCACAATCCTAAAGCTAGATATTTGGTGTTAGTGAGTGAAATGCAAATGGCCAATATTTAGTAGATATAGAAGATACTATAATTCAAAATTTCAGTTCTGCAGAATTCTTCCTTAATCAGGACATGGAGGTGGAACAGAACAGAAATGCTAACATCTTCAGAAAGCTTACTTTGTTTTTATGTTACTTAGTTATTGGCCAAAGCACCTGGGAAATGTTTAATTCTTACTCTGCCACTAACATATCCTGCTCGTGGTCTGGAAGGCCAAGGCAATGTGGTGCTAAAGATGGTAAAAAGAAATGTGAACGACATTTGAATAAATCTAAGTAATTCTTTATAAACTAGTGAGAGAGAGTGAAATTCTTCGGTTTCCCACTTCTCTGAAATCAAATTGCTGTGCTCAAACTTAGGCACATTAAGGAAAATAATTCACCAAAAAACTTAGGACTAACCAACCTATTTTTTTTTTTCAAAATTAAAACAATCCTGCAATTATCATTCGTTCACAAAAGGTAATCCTTGCATCCATTTAGCAGAAGGCACCTGGAATGATAATTCTCCTCTTTAGCTGGCCAGGATGTTAGTTGAGCCCAACTTGTACAATTGGCTTGAATTATTTTTTTATTAGGAGTCTTAGTTGCATTGTATTGTTAAAGTGTGTTTAATTATTATTGGGCTTGTGGGTCATAGATATAATAGTAAATGTTGTTATTTTTATTTTTGTGTTGTGTTGGTGGGGTGTTATGTGTTGTTAGTAATCATATGTTAGTGTGGTGACATGGGTTGCCATATTAATCATCTAAATTATTGAAGTTCTGAGCTAGTGTTTCCCCATGAGATCCTTACATTAATCACAGAAACACACTGGTCCTGTTTATTCACCCTTTTGTTCCTCTCTGCCTCAGACAGGTTCCTGATTCTAATCCTGCTGTGTCTGGCAGGATGTAAGAGTTTTACAGAATCAAGGATGCATCCTATGAGAAATGAGACCCTGTAATTGTACTCAAAGACAAAATAGTTTACACGGACTTTGGGTAGTTTCTTGCCATGCTGATGGCCTCTTTTATTGGATTTCTTTCATTTTGGAACCATAATCTCCTCATCGGTATTACTTATTGCTCTGTGTCCAAACTGTTGAACAAACGGAAATGAAACTGTTTTGGATGGAGAGCTTTTATTAAGAAAAAAGTATATAAACATTCAGAAAAACTAGTGAGGTCCAACTGTATACAGCACCCGCTACCCTCTTTTATGAATTGAAAAGACACACATATGTGGCAAGTTAATTACATTTAGTGTTCTCCCTGAGCCTAGCTTGTCTCAGGATCTGGAATTTTTAATAACTAGACCATTGTGCAGATAGTTTTTAATAAAGTGCAGACAGATTAAATTTCAGGCTATGTCACAATGCTGCTCACCTAAAAGTCCATGTGCTGGAAACTAATTACCGCTCAAGCAGAAACTGATAGTAGCCTTGTTTTGCATCCAGGCAAAAACAATAAATAGCTCCCCGTATTTGTATGTGTTCTTTTTTTTAAAAAAAAAAATTACAAATGACCTGATTTTAAAAAGATAATCTAATATGCCTTGATGTTTATCGTAGCCTAAAGTGTGTTTTGTTGGGCTTCTTGGTCTTACTAATCAGATTTACCTGCCTCTATAATGTGATTTCTTTCAATTATCTTCTTTCTAGCTCTGGGCTGTTTATGCTAGAAAACATAGTAGTTTGTTCTTTTTGGTGGGTTAGAGAGTGAAGCTGGCTTTCTTCCTTGTTCAGTTTTCTTTCACCCTGATAGAGAGGGGCGGCATAGGATTTTTTTTTAAAGGGCAAGAACATCCTGCTTCATGTTTTCATCCAGAATTTATGTGGAGGTAGAACAGGGGTGGATTCTACTTACCTTTACTATCGGTTTGCTGCAGGGCTGCGCGCACGTGGTTGCTTCACTTGCGTGTGTGCGCGCTCTTCTGCGCATGCGCAGAAGCGTTTTGGTGGGGTCGGTGGGCGGGCCTCCCACCAGTTTTACTACTGTTTCTATAGAACCGGTGTGAACTGGGGGCAACCCACCACTGAGGTAGCAGAACACAGTTCTGGTTCTCTACCTGTGTGGGTTGGAATCCTTGCATAGGTCTCCAGCAAGACATAGACTTCATAAGCTTTTCTGTCTCTTGATACTTATTGGTTTGTCTGGCTTTATATATTACAACTGTGTTTCCCCGAAAATAAGACCGGGTCTTATATTAATTTTTGCTCCGAAAGACACATTAGGGCTTATTTTCTGGTTAGGGCTTAGTTTTGGGGAAATACGGTACTAAATGTGTCTGTCTGTCTGACAATCTTAACTGGGGCTTATTTTGGGGGGTAGGGCTTATATTACGAGCATCCTGAAAAATTATGCTAGGGCTTATTTTCCAGTTGGGTCTTATTTTCCAGAAAACATAGTAGCCACTCAGGTTTCTCAGAAGCGTCAGAAAAATAAAACTAAAGCAACTCTTGATATTAAAGTCAACAGTGAATACAATTAAAAGCATATTTGAAAAGGTATCTTTAGGGTCTTTTTTTTTTTGAAAAAAGAAAAGCCCCTAACTCAGCAGGAGTTGTGAACACCTGGGGGGAGTCTGTGGAGAGTGTTTCTAGCTGAGTCACAACAAGGCAGGGCTGTGACAACTGTTAGTGAACGTCTCCAAATCTATTTTGAATATTTCAGATTTTAAATGCTAATTTAAGATGCATCAAAGTATAATTAACATTTGTGCCAGAAGATATGGAAAAAAAAAACACTGGCTTTAAAAAGGGATTAGAGGAGGCTAGAGCTGCAAGCACTTGTTCCCATAGCCAAGTGGGGCCTCTGGTTTCGGAAGAAAGAAATCTTTTTAACTGAGAATGAACAATGAGAGAAGGCTGTTAGCTTTATATTTTGCTTTTAAGTATCATGGAGACATCAGGCTGGTTCATAATTGTGATCTAGGTACCTATTCAACGGGGCTTCTCCTATTGTGCCAGATATTGCCTCTGCCATCTGTAAAAGCCTTCCTTCTTTTATCCTCATTATAATCAGGGTCTTGGCAAGGGATTATTTTATGCAAAGCATGAATCAGTGGTGCTAAAGGTTTAGCGTCTCATAGGCCACTGCGTCACAGTTTCATTAGAAAGTTGGCCTTATGTTGCTAAAATTAGCCAGATTGTAGAAATGATTCTTTCACTTCTCCTTGTTTTAAGGAGACCCATAATGCTTTCCCTTGGTTTGCTCTTTGGAGCAGGAGCAGGAGTGAATGGGTGTGCTGGAGGAAAAAAAGGAGAGCAGACCTTACAAGTATATTTCCATTTACAGCTCAGATTTTCAGACAGAAGCCTGCTTTCAGGTGAGCATGTGGTGGGCTTTGCTACCTTTAGCTGATCTCCAAAATGAGAAATGTCTCCATTCATACGTGATGGCTGTTTGAAGGCCCATATTTAATTCTAGTGATGGCTTCCGACAGCAAAGTTCAAAGAATGCACAGTCCTTTCAGTGGTCATTTACACTTTTCATGTAAGTTGAGGCTTATTTTTTTTTAAATGTACAATAATAGTGTTCATTAGTTTGCCAGGTGTGTTAGCAAAGTAAGGTTCTAGGCATATTTTCCTTATGGAAAAGTTCTTTCTGTATTCATGGAAACATCTGTTTCTAACCTGTTTTCGTAAAAATTTCCAGGGAATTAGTTTATAGCCTTGTGAACAGATGAGTTGTAATATGCTGTGTTGAATACTGTTATGTAAATGAAACTTGCTTCATTAGTAACCAATGCCTTTGAGATTAAGGTGAAACCATTTTATTTTCAGAGACCCATGCTTGTTTTCTTGGGACAAATTCAAAATGGCATCCAAACTGGTAGTTGCCCAACTGATCAACCCAGAAGAGTCTTTCAGGAACCCTTCTTGAAGTCAGCATTGGGTAGCAAAGCACTTTACTGTGGAGCCAAGTGGTTTCCAAATATGACCAGATAGTCCTCGACTTAAAGCAGTTCATTTAGTGACCTATCAAAGTTACAACGGCACTGAAAAAAAGTGATTTAACAACCATTTTTGAAGTATCCCCATGATCATGTGATCAAAATCCAGATGCTTGGCAACCTTTTTTGCAATGTTCTAACAAGCAAAGTCAATGGGGGAAGCCAGAGTGGGGAGTCTGTCACCTTTGTGTTGGTCGTCCTCCTCTTCTCTTTCCTTCCACTTTTCCCAGCATTAGAGCCGTCGTTGCCAGAAAGCTGGATTTTTGCATAATGCATCCAGAATAAGATAATTCGAGCCAGAATAAGATAATTTGAATCTCAAGTAAGAACTGTTAGCAGTCTGAGAATAGGTTAATTTATGTATATATTCAATGTGTATCTGTTGCAATCAAAAGTTCCTTAGTGATTCATCTTAGTCTAAGAATAACAATCCTTCCTAAAGGCAGGATCCAAATTTTTTTTGGCCTTTATTTGTTGTCTAGCCTCATTGTAGACCTACAGTCATGCTTTTTATTGTCCTGACTTCTTACTGCCTTGACTTGTCATATAGTCTGACTTACTGCTGAAGCCTTGACTTTTGAACGAGCTACTTAGACCATGGATAGAAATGCTTTCCCTGCACCACAATATTAAACGTGCAGGATCAAAACTGAAAGAAGGAAATATCTGTCAGAAAATGCTCTGTGGATATTATTGACACGAGATATGATGATGATCACCGCTTTCGATGGATACATAGTGAGATTAGCAGGTTGGCTAACCATCCTGATCTCTATAAATCCTGATGGCTGATGTTTTCTCTTCTGAATCATAGCATAACTGTAACTTTCAGATACAGGGAAATGTTAGTGAAGAAAGGCTGTTGCCCTTCATTTCCTTTCATGCTTTTGATTACAGGTTGTCCTCGAATTATGAACACATTTGGGACCAGAATTTCTGTTGCTAAGCAAGGCAGATGTTAAGTGAGTCATGCCTGATTTTATAACATGTTATAACATGTTTGCCACAGTTATTAAACAAATCACTGCATTCTTTATGTAAATCATGTGGTTGTTAAGCAAAACTGACTTCCCCCCCATTGACTTTGCTTGTCAGAAGCCAGCTGGGAAGATTGTAAATGGCAGTTGCATGACCCCATGACGTTTCAACCGTTGTAAATACATACTTTGACCAAGTGCCCACATTTTGATCACATCACTATGGGAATGCTGTGATGGTTATAAGTACAAGAATTGGTGGTAAGTCACTTTTTCAGTGCTGCTGTAACTTTGAACAGTCGCTGAACAAATGGTTGTAAATTGAGAAGACTACCTGTATTCCAAATGTACCAGGGGTGAAATTAAAAAATCTCCCCTACCGGTTCTGTGGGTGTGGACTTGTTGGGGGAGGTCATGTGACCGGGTGGTCGTGGCCAATTCGACATCACTCACATCAAGGGACTCACCGGCCTCTCCCCTCCCAACCACTTCTTGTCATGAATGGCAGGAAAATGGGGAGGGGAATATTCCTGCTACCATCCTTCCCTCAGTCTGTGCTGAGATTGAGGAATGGATGACAGGCAGGAAAATCCCCTTCCCCATTTTCCTGCCTTTCATGAAAACGGCTCCATTCCAGCTGCTCCACCCCCCCCGTCCCCCTCCCTCCTGGGGACTACCTTAAAAGGGACAGGCTGCAGCAGCTCCATTGTGAATGGAGGGAGAAGAGTTAGCATTCTTTCTGCTGCATTTAACTGTTGTGGCCCGCCAGCGGCCTGCGCGGATCGTGGCTGATCCCGACGAGGAGGTGGTGTGGTGTCACGCCAGCAGCCGGTGCAGCCGGCACTCACGTCGGACAGCGAGGAGGCTGAAGAGGATGTGGTGCCAGAGGCATAGACTCAGCCAGGGCCTTCAGAACCTCCAGAGGTTCCTTCAAGTGGAGAGAGCGAAGTGGAGGAGCCTCTCCTCAATGCTCGGGCACGCAGGGCTGCCAAAACGCAGGAGTGGCTACTCAGGAGGAGGAGGTCTCCTCGAGAGTAAGGCTTGAGGATAATTGGCCACTCCCTTAGCCTATTTAAGTCACATGCCGTTAGTAAGTTTCTTGCTAGAAACAACTTGTAATTATCAACAGAGCATTTTTGGAAAAGTCTTATCTTGCTTTCTGGGCTGGTTGCCAACCTTTGCTGGACTTTGGTTTATTCTTGCTACTTAATAAATTTGTGTGTCTATATCCTCGGGAATCCCGAGCTGGGGCAGAACATTTAACATTGAATTCTATGGCAGAGAGAATGCTAACTTTTCTCCCTCCATTCACAAAGGAGCTACTGCTCCCTTTATGGTTCCCTCCTGGCCCCTTCCCTCCTGGAGACTACCTTAAAGGAACAGGCTGCAGCAGCTCCGTTGTAAATGGAGGGAGAAAAGTTAGCATTCTCTCTGCTGCATTTAACATTGAATTTTGTGGACTATCAAGCGGCTGGAAGAGATGAGCGGCGACCGGCCAGGTGTGGGTGGGGCCAAGGACGGGTAACTACTACCAGTTCCGCAAACTGATTCCCATAATTTATTATTTATTTATTGGTTCGATTTATATGCCGCCCTTTCTCCGGAGACTCAGGGCGGCTTACAATGCATTAAGCAATAACCTTCATACTTTTGTATATACCTGCTTAGTAGGGCCCCCCCTAAGCGGTGTTCTTTTTTATACAAAGTCAGCTTATTGCCCCCACAATCCGGGTCCTCATTTTACCTACCTCGAAAGGATGGAAGGCTGAGTCAACCTTGAGCCTGGTGAGATTTGAACTTGCAGTAATTGCAGGCAGCTGGTGCTACTTTAACAGCACTTAGTCAGCTGTGCCACCAGTCCAAACTGGTAGGATTTCACCCCTGAAATGTACTGTATCTAGATGGCCACTGCATGATTGAATACTGAACTATCCTAGATAGACCCTTAGTCTATTTTCTCCATTAACCATTGCCCTCCAAATGTTTGGTTTACAAACAAACCTAACTAGCATGAGCCAAAGTGCCTCAAATTAGGAAAGTGATCTAGAGAACACCTGGTTGAGGAAAACTAATTTAGGATAACAGTGCTCAGCTATCCAGACACAATATTTTGCCTTTATTTACGTGTTTTAACATTTTACTATCCTTGATTGTCATATTGTCAGCTGTTTTCAAAGAGCTCTCTGAATCCCATTGTTTACATATCACATGACACTTTGGGAAGGAGGCTGCCCATTCATTTAATTTAGAAATATAATTTTGGAACTCCCTACAATATCTGAATTGTTTGACCATCTGACTGCTCACTCTTGGTTCCAGATCATTTATAAAGGTTGTATTGATCCCTGGATCATCTCACTCCATATTTTTTCCAAGGTGAAATCCTTTTTTAAAATCATTACGGAACGAGCTTTTTTTTTTTTTTTTTTTATAAATTTGATTTATATGCCGCCCTTCTCCGGAGACTCAGGGTGGCTTACAATGCGTTAAGCAATAGCCTTCATACTTTTGTATATTTTATACAAAGTCAGCTTATTGCCCCCGCAAACTGGGTCCTCAATTTACCTACCTTAGAAAGGATGGAAGGCTGAGTCAACCTTGAGCCTGGTGAGATTCGAACCTGCAGAAATTGCAGGCAGCTGGTGTTAATCACAATGCTATCAGTCTGCTGAGCCACCAGGCCCTTGATTAAATAGTGTGTGATACATCTTTTTCTTACTGCACCATGTATCAGGAAAATATGGCTGAAAATAATTGAGGGTTGTGGTGGTGAAGAGAGAGAGATTCAATTTGGTCTTTTCTTTCAGCTTTTGTATGTTGATTTATGACTATTAGTCATCTTGGCTATATGATATTTGCTATAATGTCAGAAGCTTTATGCTTCTGAATATCTGTTGCTGGGAAACACGAACAGGAGAAGTTATACAATTGTGTCATGCTGTAGCCTTTTCAGAGTCGAGGGTGCTGGACCAACGAGGTCTTTGCTATGATTAATCTCATTCTTCTTTTATGTCCTCTTATTATGTACTTCTTCATCTTGAAGTTTACAGAGGTGTGCCCATAAACATAGCCTCCACCTCCAAAGATATAGGCTCTCTTTTATTACGGTCCAGCCTTCCTAAAGAGTGGCAAAGTGCGCATGCAGGAGATGAAAGCCTGCAATTAATAGGAGAAAGTTCAAAGCATGTAGAGGTTCATGCTATGATGTCCTTTTAATAGCCACATTGTAAGTTGACTCAGCTCCCAGACTGTTTGTTATTTAATAGCTGTGTCTAAGCCACAGGGCTTCCTTTGAACAGGCTTTCAAGTTTATATGAAATGCTGGCCTACTTGTCACGTTCCAATAAATTATACAAGATTTGTCTTGAAAAACAGCTGCAAAATGGCTCTGCAAAAAGCAGCCACAATTCTCACGAGCTTTACCCAGCTTCGCCTACGACTCACACAGAACCATCTCCTCTCCTCTCCCTCACTGTCCAGAAAACTGAAAAGATTGGAAAACACTGTTTTAGGATGCCATTTTTATGAGGATTTCGAAGAAAAATTCATTTTATCTACTTCAAATTGAGATTTGCTTTCTCTTCCCAATTATGAATGGTGTCTTCACAAAAACCCTTAAGTTCATTAGAAAGAACAAGTGGTATGGTGATTACTTCATTTTGCTTTGAATTTAAAGTACTGTATAATACTATCACTTATAACTCTTCTCTGTACACTTGAAATGGAAAGCTTGCAGGATTTGGAACCTCACTTTTATTAATGGAGCCACAGGATGTGCTGAGGGTTTGATTTGACGTGGGAGAACCAAAGTACCACAGTGGGAAAGATGAAGGTGATCATAGAAGAGCTGGTGTTTTTGCTTTTTTAGGACTGAGAGCAGTGTTTCTTGTGTTTTAAAACTAATTGCAGCTGGTTTCAGGCCATACGCTAATTTTTTTAGTGTGTTTCTTAGTTCAAAAAACTCACACTATTTCCAATTTTCAGGCATCCATAATTAGAAGAGGCCCTGGAGGCTGCAAAAATGAGGTTTGGTGGACATTTATGGCATGAAAAGTTCTTCTCTTATAGCTAAAAAGCTGACTTGAGGGCTGTTAAAGAGCGGATAACTATTTAGCAACGTCTGATACTTGCAATTACTTATTAGACCTGGGAGATGGATTGTACACACCTGAAAAGCAATCTTTACAGTCTGGAAAAATACTCAACAGTCATATCTTAGGGTCATGGTCAATAATAAATAGTATCTTTTCCCCCTTAATTGCTTCTTTAAATTGCTCTTGCTGATATGTTTAAGATGAGACTGGAGTCAGTTCCCTACTTCTACTTTTTATTTGTTGCAGACTTGTATGTGCTTGTCTGTGGTAATAGGAATTTCTACATTTTTATTTATTTTTGTTAAAAGAAAATGTGACATGGCTCAGACTGAAAATACTACCACAAGAAATAAGGAAAAAATCAAACAGAGGAGACAATTGGAGAACTTTTTAAAAAACCAGTCTGATCTGGTTTTGAAATCTGACAAGTGAGGAAAGATACAGTATCACAAGGACTTTCTGTGATTCTCAGAATTTGTTAGACAACTTAGTGCAAAATGCCATTTTAGGACTTTTTATCCAGGGGTGGGCTTCAAAAGTTTTAACAAGGGGTTCTCTGCCTGGTTGCTGGGTGAGCGTGGCCATGGTGGGTGTGGCCTAGTCGGCCTCCTGCACCATAGTGGAGGGGGCGGTTTTGCCCTCCCCGGGCTCCAGAGGCTGTTTTTGAGCCTCCGGGAGGGCGAAAATGGCTTCTGGAGGCTCTGGAGGCCCTCTGGAGGCTGGAAACGCGCCCATTTCCCTGCCTTCCCAAACTTGTGGTAGACCCATTTTTTGCCCTCCCCAAGCCTCCGGACGCGCCTTGCACTTACTGCATCCAAAATGGGCCACGTGGGGACTCCTGGGAGGGAAGGGGTGGGTGGGGCCAGCCAGGAGTGGGATTTGGGGGTTCTCTGAACTGCACAGAATCTTAGCTAGAGGTTCTCCCGAACCCCTGCGAACCCCCAGCAGCCCACCCCTGTTTTTATACATTTATTCAAACAACCAGGCCTAAAATCAAGCACATGACTTATTTTTGCTCTTCTCGGTAATCTTTCAAGATTTGCCTAGGAACCAACATGCTTTAAGCAGTGTAAATACTGCCAGATCCAATTCAGGCTTATCAGCCCCCATTGTTCTTTATTAAAATCATGCTCTCTGGATTATATTGGCCTACATTGTACTATCTACAGAAGAAAGATGGGGAAGGAGAGCTGGGCTAATCTTTCATACTGTGGAACCTTAAAGCTGTCGGTCTCACTGCTCCCTAACAAACATCTGTAAAAGGGGGGAGGGGGAAATCAATAGAAAATATTTATTAGCCAAATTGAAGATGTACAGATGCAGAACAAAAGCATCTTCATCGGGCAAGACGATTGAAAGCCAGAAGGAGAAGAAGAAGAAGAAAAAATGTTAGAGCCATGTCTGTACCATATTCATTTCTTGGATGGGAGAAGAGAGAGGCTCCAGACATGTAAATCACTTTAAAACTTAGGTTAATTAAGCAGCAGGAAAGTAATTCGCAGAGAAAGAAACAGAGGGTATATTGGCAATGCGCTATTTACTAGATTGGTGCTAGGATGGCTGTTCTTTATACTGACATCCATATTTCCTTTCTGTAAGAAAAATAGCAATGGAGAGATAGGTGCAATTTTGAAAAATACAACAAAGCCATAGGGTAATTATTAAATAACAGTTTTCCCTTTTTAGTGCATTAATTAACATTTCAGTTTTCTATAGGCAGTTCACTTATTTGTGGAGAAAATTAGACATACAGTAGCTAAATGTAACATATAATTTGAATGCTGTTGCTGTATATAAACCAACATAATTGGTTTAGTGAAGGTGCTAGTTTACTAATAGTGGAGTCAACCTGAACGTGGTCATTATGTCTGCAATCAAATAGCTTACCAATGGTTCTTTTCTTTACAAAGTGTATAATTTTATAAAACATAAAAAAATTCTAACTACTGGCTCCTACATTACACTGTTATTGAGTTTTATTAAGTGAATCATCTGCATTTTGAGAGGGGAAAAATGACTATTTCTAAGCCTTTTATTTCCCCAGGGAAGCTCGTAACTTTTCAGCTACAGCGTTCAAGTAATAAAAGGACTCCTAGCAAATCCAGAGTAAAATTTCATTTTGCAGTGGATGATTTGTTTGGTGGCAGAAAAGCGTTTAAGCCAGATGTGCATGCATGACCCTCACAGAGAAAGAGTATCTCTAAATATTGTTGAGAGCCTAGAAGGAGTGTTGATCCCCGGTGGCATAATAAACATTGGTCATAGTCTAGGCTCGCATATGAAATTTGTACTTATTTTTTTATATCCCACCTTTATTATTTTTACTAATAACTCAAGGTGGCGAACATGTCCAACACACCTTCCTCCTCCTATTTTCCTCACAACCACAACCTTGTGAAGTGGGTTGGGTTGAGAGAGAGAACAACTGGCCCAAGGTCACCCAACTGGCTTTCATGGCTAAAGAGGGACTTGAACTCACAATCTCCCACCTTCTGGCCTGGTGCCTTAGCCATTAGACTAAACTGGCTCTCAATTAATAAATTACATGGGCATTTGGTCTCTCTTGTTGCCTGCAAGACAAATGTAAAATGCTATGTGCTAACCCTAACCTTTCAATGCAGTGTGTTTTATCTATGTCTTATGTGACTTCATAAACATCAGTAATGGAGGGTGAAGCTGGAGATAACACCATTCCTCAGGAAACACAATGGCCCTTAAGAATGATGTGGCACCCATTGCCATCTCTGTGCTTCTCCTTCCTTCAAAGTAGACTGGTTGGGTACCTTCATGTGGACTGTTTTCTGGGTCTGTGAAGCAGCATTTTTTTCCACATGAAGCATATGAATTCTCTCTTGCCCACTAAGTGCATAGCTTGTTCCCACTTGATCCAAAGGGAATTTTAAACTGGAGTTCTACTTCAAAAATTGTCATTATCCAGCTGGTCATGGGTTAGAATATGGGCCATGCACAAGCATAACATGCTAGTTATTGGATCGCATTCCCTGACCAGCTTTTTCTATTTGATTTTTCTTATTTCCAGGTTATTTCCCGACAGAACCCAGCAATCAGTTTCTTCCAGGGCCGGATGCCAAAGCCAACATCACTCTGTGGCCTTACCTTTATGAGAGGAGAGAGTCTGTCAGCTGCGAGAACACAGAACAACAGAGTGAAATTGAGGCTCCTGAGCAAAGGGGAGAAGGGGAATCCATCCTTAGAAAATCTCTGGACACATTCTACAGGACTTTGTGCCAGAAGAAGCCATCTGGAGGGAGTCCAAGATATGAATCAACTTCACAGTGTCTGTCCCTTAAGACTGCAGATCTTGCAGGCAAAGAGGGAATGAAATTTATAGTGAAGAATCTCCAAATCGCTCAAATGGTTTTGAACAGAGAGGAGAATAAAATCTTTCCTCAGCCTCCCTGCAACCACTTCTGCCTTTTGACTCCCATCAGTGCCGATGCTAGTTCAGAGAAAGGAAAAGCAATCCCTGGACTCTCGGACGATGTCTTTCGATTTATCTTAAAACAGAATTGATGCTGAAATGATGCTGAGCCTGAGCGTATTTCTCAAACCTAAGAATTGATAAGATTTCTTTAGCAAGGGAATGAATTGTTAATAACAACTTGATAGAACCAAGAATATAAAGAAGGTGCATGATTGAACTGCAAAATGCCATAAAGCAATTGCTTTTAATTATTCCTCATGTCAGTGATTGGAAAGTACATTTTCTATGTGCAAAAAAAGCTTGAGACTCAGACTTGATTAGATCCAATATTAATAATTCCCTTTCTTCTAAGAATAGAACTGTATTTGAAAATGTTCTGTTTGAAAACTAATAGGCTTTCAGGTTAAAATATAAACCTAGAAATAATTGCTTCTACTTCTAAATGAATTCATGAGAGGAGATAAGCTTTGCAAAGAATAGTGTTGTCCTAATGGAGAAACCAGCAATATACTGTATAGCCTATTGATTCAGTTCCTTATGATCCTAAATGTATTCCTTCATATATTATCCTATGTTGCTTGGGACTAATAGGAGTCGAAATTCACATCTACAAGGTGACAGGTTGCTCTCCTTGTGCTAATAGATTAATCTGCTAACCTCCCCATCTTGGAACGCTTCATCTTTTGTAATTTTATAATATTGTTTTATATATATTTAAAATTTTCAATCTTAAATTATTCTGTTTTTAATGCTTAACTTTATTGATTAAATTGTACACTGCCTAGAGCTCCTCTCTAAGGGAGATGGGCAGTTAAGAAGCTAATTCATATTTTGGAATGTATGCATAGAAAAAGGTTTCTCTTCTCCCCCTGAAAGAATAATTGATCTTGCTATTTTAAAATTTGCTGCTTGAATACTGAATTCTGTGTTTCAGGCATGCATCAGGTAACATGATATAAATGGAAAGTATTACACTCCCTTTTCTTTTTCATACCTTGCAGACAGTGTAAATATACTGATGAACCACACGATGTAAGATCCAAGGAATGGCCCATGGAAGGCTGCTTCTATGTATTTTTATGTATAAGATCTTGTTGAATCCGATGCATTCAAGAACCTCTCATTAAAAGGAACCCAAAAGCTTAGACGATCACCTTTTCCACTGATACAGTTCCACTGAATGGCCTACACTAGGCTTTTGGCCCTTTCTTCTTCAACAACTTTGTTGATAAAATTAGCTCTAAATTAGAACCTATGACAAGTTTAAAATGGATATAGAAAAATTATTTCTATAGTTACGTTTCAGATAATATGCAGAACAGGAAATGTAAAATTGCTTCTATTACAAAACAGAATTACAAAATTGCTTCTTATATTTGCTTATATTAAGAGTCCATAATATTATGCTGGAGCTGATGCAGTTTGTCCTTTTGGTCTCAAACAGAGGACCAATGTAGTGTTTGTATCTAAAGGGAAAATTGCATTTTCCATTCAGGAATGTACTGCATAAACTTATTTATCACACTAGTAATAACTGAGCCAATCATTGGAAATCATGAGACTTCTCTCAGTGGTTCATACTTGAAAGTATTGGATAGTATCCTGGCAAAACAATATATGGAACAACACAAGCAAAAGTGAAGTCCATCCATTGGGATTCTTTTGAAAAAAACATAATTTCCTTTTTAAAAATTACATAACAAACCAATGCATTATATTTTTATTAGTTATTCAAATATCTTTCTAGAGATCTAATAAAAAATAGGAACCTCACATAGAGTTTTATGAAGGTAAAATCTGTGATTATATAAACCGGTGGTTCTTTTCCTTCATAGACAAAACTTAAATTACAAAATGTGTGAGTTGATTTGGATTCTGCTAAAGTTCTAAGGCAGGGATGTCAAACTCAAGGCCCGCAGGCTGGATCTGGCTGGCAAGGTGCTTAAATCCAGCCCAAAGGGCCAGCTTGGAAATATCAAAAAACTGGCCCACGGTGCCTCTACCGGACAAAATGGGCCGCATGCACACACCCCTGGCCTGTTTTTGGCTGGCAGAGTGCTGCTGGAGCTGGGGAGGATGAAAAGGGGCTGCACGGGGGCCTCGGGAGGCTCCTCATTCCCCATTTTGGCTGGTAAAGTGCTGCAGGAGGCCGTTCAGCCCTCCCACACCCCATTTTGGCCAGCAGGGTGTTGCAGGAGGGATCCGTCCCATCTCACCCTTCTCCCTGTTCCTCCTCCCCCCCCCAGCCCGCAGAAGAGAACTACAATGCTGATCTGGCCCTCGAAGAAATCCAGTTTGATACCCCTGTTCTAAGGTATTCTGTCCCTTAAATTCTTCTTCTATCAAATTAACCCTAATCTAATGGCAGGGCTTCCTTCGTACACTCATATTAAACTGCAGTTTGAGGAGGGATTTATTTACTCATCATGGTTCCGTCCCTGATTAGATATTCCTGGAGTCACTTTTAAAGTTTAGAAAACAAGCACACCTCTTGGAAATTTTATACCTATGAATCATCCCTGTAAAAATGTGTTCCTTTTGTTGTCAGTGACAAAGCAAAAAGCACTGTCTTAAACTAGAGGAACACAACAAAACCAAATTAAAATTCTTGCAGTGCAATCTTAGACTTGTTTATTTGGGGGTTAGCACACTGTATTTTAGGTGCATTGTGGATTTTACAACTCATTCACCAGGAAGACCCATCTTCAGAATTTTTCCTCAATTGACCAACGTGACTTGAAATATTCAACCTGTCCACTTTGAGGTATATCTTTCTGAATTAAATGGGACATAGCTTTCTCCAACTGGGGGTAAGTGTACAGCTCGTCAAATTGCAGCTCACCAAATCCCCAATTAATGGTTGTGGAAGGCTGTTTTAAAGCTTCTAGAATCTAGATTGTCCTCTGACTCTCTTCCACTCAAATATCCAAAAAATGCTGCCAAAAAATATTGGTACCCATCCACTTTCCCCCCCAAGACCCCAATTTGCTGGGAAATCAGTTGAAACTGATACAATTAAATAGCCACTCTTCTTTGTAGTCCATAGATCAGACACTTTGCTTTTGGGATATGTAAAGTAATAAATGAAATTGGCATGGATATAATAATTATTGGTACCCTTAACCTAATATTTCATAGCATACACTTTTGAGGCAATAATTGTAACAAAGGGCTTTCTGTAGCTCTGAATTTCTATACCTCTTAGCTGGCAATTTTTTCCTTTTTCAACAAGCCTATCCAATTTTATTGGGTTGGATGGGTTCCTTCTCCCAAGTTTCAGCTCTTCCCATAAACGTTCTATTGGGACTCATAGCAGGCCCCTTCAGAACAGTCCAATGTTTGCTCTTCAACCATTTTTGGTCATTTAGATGTATGTTTTGGGATATTAGCCATCTGGACTCGTTACCTGCAACTGAGACAGAGCATCTGCTATCATTGTGCCCTGAATAGATTTAAGGCACCCTGTCTTTCTCTCCCATTCAGCCTTATTTGCAGCTATAGAAAACACTTGAAGCAAAGTGTCTGCTCTATGGACTAGGGATTAAAGAATGGAGGATACTATATGTATCAATTTCAATTTATTTCACCCAAATTGGAATTCTTTGGAGAAAAAGTGGGAGGGGGGAACCAATACTTTTGGCTGTGTTCATAGAAGATTTCCAATACTACAGAAAGAATGTAGTTTTATGTCTTTATTTCAACTATTTATATGGCTGCCCATCTCAAGGCAGGGATTCTGTGTGGGAAAAAGAGGTAAAAATAAAGCAAACGGGGGACTGCGGTGTCTATTCTTCTTGCCAGTGTGTGTTCTGATGAAAAGGACCGTCATTCCCCTTTCTATTTATGCTTTCACAGTTTTCAGCATTTTATAACGCACGAACATGCTGCAGCATATGGTTTCTGAAGGGCGCATAGAACCTTGCAGATATTGTAAATGCATCCCTTTTGTTAAGTGTGACACCTTTTGTTGGCTACATTAAAAATAGACCTTTCATTAGAGCATAATAGAGTTGCTATTTTCATAATTGGTTTGTGTGTTCATTGATGGTAGACACCAAACATTGACAAAAATGATTGGTTCTGAACGTCTCGGGGGCTTCCCAGTCATCCAGATCATGGTTGTCCCAAAGGTGCTTTTTTCTTTTTTAAAGGTAACTGGTCTTTCTGTTTTTTCTTTAAGATATTTCACTTCTTATCCAAGAAGCTTCTTCAGTTCTAATTAATTGGTGGGGAATGGAGGGGATTTATACCCTCTGCAGACAGCCAGTCGTTAAAACTCTGAGCATCCTTGAACAATCTAGGGCCGTGATGGTGAACCTATGGCACGGGTGCCACAGGTGGCACACACGGAGCCATATTGGTGGGCACGCGAGTGTTGCTGTAGCTCAGCTCCAGCGCGCATGTGTGTACCGGCCAACTGATTTTCAGGCCTTCCGGTCCCACCGGAAGTCGGGAAACTGGCTGTTTCCGGCCTCCAGAAGGCCTCTGGGTGGTGGTGGAGGAGGCTGTTTTTGCCCTCCCCAGGCTCCTAGGAAGCCTCTGGAGCCTGGGGAGGAGGAAAAACAGGCCTACTGGGCCCGCCGTGCCATTGCATGCCAAAAGCAGAGGGGAGTGTGGGGGGGGTCACGAGCACATGCGCGGGAGGGGCGCCGCATTGAATTATGGATGTGGGCACAAGCACCCGTGACCCCCCACGTTCCCCCCGCTTTTGGCATGCGATGGCAAAAAAGTTAGCCATCACTGATCTAGGGGCTAATCTATGTCCTTAGAGTTCCTGAATCAGAATGCAAACAAGTGTGGAATGTCTTGGGACTGCTGAAAGGGCTGCATTATAAACAGGAGGTAAATGGTGTTTTACCCCTCCCCCCTCCTTTGAGAGTGGGCTGTTCAATTTTAACATAGATGACCTCTTTGACTCCTCTTTCAAACCAGTAGTCCTCTCTGTTCAGGATGCAAACCTTGCTGTCTTCAGAAGAGTGGCCCTTTTCTTTCAGGTGCACATGGAGTGCTGAATTCTGACTGCTGAATCATTGCCTTTCAATCAATTAAAATTGAAGGAACTTCTTGGATGAGAAGCGAAATGTTGTGAAAGAAAAAACCCAAAAAAGTCCAGCTGGAAAAAAAACACCAGATTTGGGATTATGTCATCTCTTTTTGCTCTCCCAAATTTGTAAGTATCCAGTCTGGGGTAGGCAGGAAGTACACATATGCCCTCAATTCCGTTTGTATTATAAGCACATTATTCACTTTCTTTAAATTCAAGTCAATGCAACAGATCTAAGAAGCCTGAAGTCTGTTCATCACTGGTTTAGGATATTGACAGCATAGGCCACTATTCTCAGTTACCCAAGATAAGGAGTGTTTATGATAATCTGCTCAGGGCTTTCTAATATCCTTTTGCAGCTAAGGATCAATGATAAACCTTAATGGGTTTTGCCACAAGAATGAAGCTTATTAAAGTTGAATTATTTAGACAAGCTGCAGTAGTTTAACTGATTTGCAAACTGTAGCACAATGGATTATTGAAGACTTCTAAATGTTTGTCTAAATGACATTCAGCAGACTGTCTTTTCTTTTGCTTTTATATTCCCTATAGGGAGAACATACCGGTACTCATCAGAGATCAATGAGTGCTTGTCAAACTCTGAAATATGAAAAGCTCTGATAGCTCAACTTGCAGTTAATAGTGAGCTATTTCCTTTGTAAACTCTTCCTCCAAAGGGCCACTTCTCACAACTCCCCTTTCTAGGTGGTCAAGTAGGCGTAGCTTTACATTTCCTGTGCAGAAACAATTTTGTCACTTTCAAAGTGGAGTGAGAGACATGGTATAGTACCTGGAAGTTCGAATATATGTGTAATTCAGCCCCTAACCCTGCATTGCACATCATGCACCCAGCCACATCTTCTCCCACACACAAAAAATGGGACGAGCCCCCCTCCCCCCAAAGTACTTATGAAAGTTGCTACTAAGTTGGGGTTTTTAATATGAAAAAAGGAGAGAATAATTATTGGGGGGATCACATCATGTTATTAATTGAATTTAAATTCAGCTACATGAAATAATTTTAATCCTGCTCTGTCTTTGCTCAGCCTTCTACTTTGGGACAGCATAACCCCAAATGTCCCAATCAGAAAAGGACTGAGCACTGTGACTGGAATGACTATTGATATGTCCCAAAAATGCTTTTTCAAAAGGCAACTGGACTTTCTTTTTTTCCTTCTAAAGAAAGTCCAATTGCCTTTTGAAAAAGAACGTTTGGGACAACCATGACTTGGATGACTGAGAATCTCCGTAGACCAGGGGGCTCCAACCCCCAGTCTGTGTACCTGCACCAGTCCTTGGCATGCCAGAAACTGGGCCACGTAAACAAGCAAAGCCCCATCCATGGGATGCACACAAAACCACACCCCCTCCGGTCCGTAGAAAAATCTCTCTTCACAAAACCACTCCCTGGTGCCCAAAAGGTTGAGGACCACTGTCATAGATGACTATTGATCTGCTCAGCAGACACAATCTACTATTAAGTTTTCCTCTGAGCTGTGATCTACCATGCTTGGCTGCTATCCAGCTCCCCTCCCTGGGCCTGCCTCCTCCTCCTTGGTTTTTTTTTAAACAGAAGCAATGGCTGTATAATACCAAGGGGATTAAGGAGAGTGGCTCTATGTTCTTTTGTAGAAAGCCTTCTAGCTTTCATTTGTGTTAACCAGAAAAATCAATGTGGTGAATAGCCTTCTGCTAAACACAAGAGCTCTTGGTAAAAGATGCTGCCAGGTATGCTAAGAAATATTGGGTTAATCATTTTAATGTTTATTTACTCAGCTACGAACAGCAGGAATCGCTGGGCTTGTTTTAAACATAAAGGTTAGATTTACGGTTCTGAAATTAGTCTCTGGGATCCTAAGTCACCGGTGTAATAAATCAGCCACTTGGCTGCTGGAGACAAAAAAGTGGAATGTTTTTAATAAGGGTGAGGAAAAAAAGGCTTAACAAATACCTAACATATCAACAAAAAGATGCCATCCTATTTAACCTGCTGGATATAACATAGCCATCTGACTATGCCCAAGATCTGGTTTCTGGTAAGATTGCCAAGGCCTTTCATTATAGACCAGCCAGCTGAAATGCTGTTGGCCTGGGTCTTATCCAATGGTGGAATTCAAATTTTTTTACTACCGGTTCTGTGGGCGTGGCTTGGTAGGTGTGGTGTGGCTTGGTGGGCATGGCAGGGGAAGGATACAGCAAAATCCCCATTCCCTTTCCACTCCGTGGAGGAAGGATATTGCAAAAACTCCATTCCCACCCCACTCTGGGGCCAGCCAGAGGTGGTATTTGCCGGTTCTCTGAACTACTCAAAATTTCCACTTCCGGTTCTCCAGAACCTGTCAGAACCTGCTGAATTTCACCCCTGGTCTTATCCCTAGGAAACTCTGCATAACTACTGGATGAGAGTTGCATGGAACCTGATGCCAGTTTGGCAGGCGATGGTAAATTGATATTTAGTACGATGCAACTCTTATTTAATGGTCATGCAGTGGTTTCCTGTGGATAAGACCTGCACCAACAGCATTTCAGCTGGCCAATTTAAAATGAAGAGGCCTTGGGAATCTTACCAGAAACCACATCTTGGGTATAGACAGATGGCTGAGTTACGGTCCTACCATCTAGTAAGTAAGTTGGCATCTTTTTGTTGGTTTTTGTTGGTATGGTAGTTTTTGGAATGTCATGATCCAAAATGTCTCATGGCAATTAACAACAGAATGAAAACATCCAAAATAAGTTACAAACAATAAAACCCACTTCAGTAAAAGATACAAGAATCGTAACAATGCTAAACTATAGTTTGTCAACTGCAAAGTATAATTCTCCAGTGGTCCAAGGGAGACAATCCAAATATCTCACTAGAGGGTTGCCCATCTCTTTTCAGTTCAAACATAATATTTCCTAGTAAAGCTTTTGGCCCTTTATTGAGCTTCTGTGTTTTTTTTTTTCTTCAGCAATACCATCCCAATTGGTGAAATGTGCTTTGCTTTAGATCATGGGTATTCAACCTGGGCCACACTGGGTGAAGAGGAATTATCTCGGACTGCATGTAACACAGAAAATATAGTTAATGTATACAAATCACATAATAATGTTAAAAGTTTGCAATCTTGTGGGGCCGCATTACTAGCTGTCCAGAGCTAAATGCAGCTTGTGGGCCATGGGTTAGACCAGGGATCAGCAACCGGCGGCTCTGGAGCCGCATGTTGCTCTTTCATCCCTCTGCTGCGGCTCCCTGTCGCCAGTTGGCTCCACAATTGATAGGTCTTTCAGTTAGGACAGGTAGAGGAAAAAGGATGCCTCACTAGGAGGAGACTCTATGGTGGGGGAACCGGACTTCTGGTTGGCAGAGGAAAAAGGATGCCACGCTAGGAGAAGACTCTATGGTGGGGGAACCAGACTTCTGGTCAGTTCCAGAATTGAATGGGAGGCTTCTGGTTAGGACCTTTGTGGCTCTTTGAGTGTTTAAGGTTGCCAACCCCTGGGTTAGACACACCTGCTTTAGATGATCTCTGATTAAGCTGAAATGGTGATTTATTGTCCTGTTTAAACTCACCTGCCTGTTCCCTTTGAATGGCAAATTATGATAAATTTTTATCTGCTTTGAAAAACAGATAAGCTGATCTGTCATTTTGTGAATTGCAAATGAGAAGAATTAGCATTGATTGATTCCAGAAGTGACAATTCCAGATGTGAGGCAGGCATTTTATATCAGATCAGGCTGTTGACAAACTATAATAAAACTAAATTAGTTTTTTTTAAAGCATGGCAAGAACAGCCACTTTTAGAACTCATTATGTGATATTGCACAGGAACAGTGAATTATTTCACATTTCTATGTGTGAGGTTTTTGTTTTTGGTGGGGTTTTTTTTTTTTTTTTGGAGTCTCACATAAGCTTAATTACAAGAGAGATGTTACAGTCATTCCCTGAAGCAAAACAAACTCAACTGAGGACTGTAATGAAAATACATGAGAAATAGCAATTTGTCCCTCAGAGACACACGCTGAGAATGGAATACAAAAATATTATTCTTAGTTCAATATTAGCTTGTACAAGAGATAGTTGCTATGGATAAATTATAAAATATCTCCCAGCATAATATTCTGACAACTTTCTCTTCTACCTGAGTGTGTTCAGAGATAATCTACAAACACGAAGAGCTAATTAAACCATTAGCTCTGTGCATTAAAGTGAGTTTATCCATTTATTTAATTTACATCTTGTCCTTTTGCAAAATGGAGCTCCAGTTAATGATATCATAGCATCAGTTTATGTGTTCGGCATACTCTGTATGTTTGTATGTAAAATGTTTGCTATGTTTATATGTTTTGCTGTATCCAAAGATGTTTACTGACGAAATCACAGAGATACACACAGACACACAGACACACACACACACCTTCCCAAAATAAACAAAGATTGACAGTTCATCAAGGAAGCCTGGGTTTTGCTGAAGATAAAAGGCAGCTTCTACCAGGGAAAAAAAACAATGTTTGAGAACCAAGCTACCTGCTCAACCATGAAGCTCACTAAGAGGTTTAAAATAGTCATAACAGGTAGTCCTCAACTTACAACTATTTTGTTTAGCAGCCATTCAAAGTTACAATGGCAGGGGGAAAAAGTGACTTATGACTGGTCCTTGTACTTATACCATGGCAGCATCCTTACAGTCACTTGATCAAAAGTTGAGTGCTTGGCAGCTCGCATGTATTTATGATAGTAGCAGCATCATGTGATTGACAATTGTGACCTTCTAAAAAGCAAAGTCAATGGGAAAAGCCAGATTCGTTTACTGACTACGTGACTTATTTAAGAATTTTCAGTGATTTGCTTTGTTGTTGTTGTTGTTGTTAGTTGCGAAGTCGTGTCCAACCCATCATGACCCCATGGACAACGTTCCTCCAGGCCTTCCTGTCCTCTACCATCCTCTGGAGTCCATTTAAGCTCAGTGACTCCATCCAGCCACCTCATTCTGTCGTCCCGTTCTTCTTTTGACCTCAATTCCCAGCCTTAGGCTCTTCTCCAGGGAGTCCTTCCTTCTCATTAGGTGGCCAAAATATTTGAGTTTCATTTTCAGGATCTGGCCTTCTAAAGAGCAGACAGGGTTGATCTCCTCTAGGACTAGAAAGTTGTCTGTGACAGATAGGAAACTGAATATAAAATTAAAATGTGCAAATGCTAGTACAGGTACTCCTTGATTGATTTACAACCACAATTGAGCCAAAAATTTATGTTGTTAAACGAGACAGTTGTTCAGTGAATTTTACCCCATATTGCAACCTTTCTTACCACAGTTGTCAAGTGAATCACAGCAGTTGTTAAGTTAGTCACATCGTTGTTCAGTGAATCTGCCTTCCCCATTGACTTTGCTTGTCAGAAGTTTGCAAAAGGTGATCACATGACCCCGAGACACTGCAATTGTCATAAGTTACACACCAGTTGCCAAGCCATCCGAATTTTGATCCCTTGACCATGGGGAAGCTGTAACAGCTGTAAGTGTAAAAAATGGTCATAAGTCACTTTTCTCAATGCCTTGTAACTTTGACCGATCATTAAATGAACTGTTATAAATTGAGGACTACCTGTATAAAGAGAATAAGTAGCATGCAATTATTTGCAAATAATGAATGTTAGAAAAAGGAAAAATAGCTGTGTAAAACACGGCCCTTCTATCTACTTTTTAATATGAAAACTGAATGTGTTAAGAAAAATGGAGGAAATTCAATACAGGTGGAATCGTTAAATTAAGAGTAAAACAAGAACAGATAAGAGTCCAGACTGAATGAGTAATAGATGAACATGGGCTGAATACAAAAATGAATGACCAGTGGGGAAAGAAAAATATTGAAATGGTTCTGTAGGAAGTTAACACACACCCACCCTCCTAGCAGAACGAAATATTCTAGGAAATATTAAAGAGGCAGAATATTATATTTCCCTGGATGAGAAAAGGAGAAACATGTTTTTAAAGTCAAAGCAGCTTTCTGCAGCTTCCTGCCCTCCCCCCTTCGGCTCCAGGGTGATGAGATTAAGACATGGCCCTTACGACATGATAGGATTAGCCCTCTACCCATCTCACCACATGACACCTGGGAAGATTACATCACCCAGCAAGGTTCAACCAAGCCTGAGTCACAGCCTACAAAGTTAGCTAAGACCCCCACCCCCGGGGAATTTGACAGCCAATGGGATAGATTTCTTGTACAGGAACAGGAAACTCTAAGGCAGGGCCCAGGAGAGTGTATAAATATATTCCTCTCTCCACTCCATGTGCCTTTTTGCCCAGGACCTCAAACCATGTGGTCCTGTCCACCATTAAAAACCATCTTTCCAATCAGCCACCATGTTTCCAGTGTCTTTCTCCCCACTTGGAACTGAACCCTGGTGGACATTTCTTCCAACAGTTCAGCCAAAGAAAACAAATAGAACTTCAAAAGAAATACACAAAGACAGACGGAAACAATTGAGAGGAAGGGGAAGAAGGAGAAAAGTCATGGTTGGATAGAACTGAGATCCTCAGAGAGAATTGGGATGTTTAAAGAACAGACAGCACTGCATGAATCGATAATGAATACATAAATGCTGTAATAGTTTGCAAGATAGGAAGATATAGGGGGCTATAGTGAAATGTGTAAGGTATAAATCAGATTTAGATTTCCTTTCTTTGCTCTTATCTTCTACCTTTTCCTTACTTAATATTTCTAATATTTGTGTAACATTATTTATCCTTAAAAGAAAGGAAATATTGTAATGGGTATGTATATATGTATATATTTTTATGGGAAAGTATTGGATGATTCCTTAGGCTGTGACATATGATTTGGCTTAAATGATACTCCTCTTCAGTTATATTATTATAATTAATATATTATTATTATTATTATTATTATTATTATTATTATTATTATTATTATTATTATTCAGCCCTTTAAAGTGTATGATAGATTCTCTTTGTATGTCTGTGTGTCAACATATAATATCTATTGTAATATACTTAAAGGGAATCATTCAGGGAATGCCGTTGCAAGTATCCAAGGAACCACAAGCATTCCTGTTATATGATCATCCACAAATCTATGTTTACTAGTCAAATAAAAGTAAAAAGCAACATTACATTTATATCCCAATAGTGGTCCCCCCTCCCCCAAGAGGCAACTGGATTTTCTGGGTTTTTTCTTTGCAGACGTTTCACTTCTCATCCAAAAAGCTTCTTCAGAGCTTCTTGGATAAGAAGTGAAATGTCTGCAAAGAAAAAACCAGTTGCCTCTGGGAAAAAAAAGCACCTTTGGGGCAATCATGACCTGGATGAACTGAGAACCTCCCTAGTCATTACACTTATATCCATCCCTGTTACGGAAGTCACATTTCCCCCTTCCTGGCAGCCATTTTCACGATTCCACATTATTGACTCTCTTTAAGGCTTTTAGGACCAACTGGAGGACTTCTGGCTTAGATGTAATCTAAAGTCCCTGAAATGGATATAAACTGGAAAGTCTGGAGCTTTGTGTTCCTACTGGAGGAATTCTCTTCTGATTCCCTTCTCCTTGACTCTTGAGCTGGCTGCTTTATAAAGTCCAGGAAGAGGGATGCTAGTTTGAAAGTTCCGTCACAGTAGACCAAACAGTTGAGATCAATCACCAGACTGCTTGATTGTTGTTGATGTTTTTAATTGCATTTTTCCCCCTTTAACCTGTGTGTGAAATGGGCTGTGTGGGGAAAAACCGTGGCTGTTGTTGTAGAAGGTCACATAGCAGTTTGGAATACGATTGTGATTGTCCATCCGTGTCAGCATTTCTGAGCTGGCAGAAGTGAATATGGTCCTGGAGAGAGATATAAAAGTGACTGAAGACTGTTGAGGTTTATTGTATCACTCCCACCCAATTTTAGGGATTAAACCTCTGGCTTTTAAGAAGAGACTGGACAGCCACTTGTCTGGAATCATATAGGGTCTCCTGCTTGAAAGGAAGTTGGATTAGAAGACTTCCAAGGTCCCTTCCAATGCTGTTATTCTGTTAAAGGAAGGTTTTTTATTAAAGGAAAAAGCCTGAAAACATGACATAAGTAATAGTGACTTGAAGAAAGGCCTGCGAAAAGATTGGGATGAATCATTAATCCCACTGGAATCTAATTAACTGAAGGATTTCAATTAACTCTAACTATTACCCTGTTTAGAAAAATGAATATTTTAATGATAGTTACACATTACTTAGCTGTGTTTCATCTGTGCAGATAAATTCATGTACTAAAGGATACTGCATGAAAATAATTAGTACACAACAGAGCTATTCTCACAACTACTTCACTTACGCTAATGAAGGAAGAACTATAAACCTGTTTCACGGAGCAATTTATCAATTGCTAAATCCAGAAGCAAAAATGAAAATATTCAATTTCTCTTACTGTTTTCAGTTCTCCCACTATCCAATAGGGAAGCTAACAGATGGTGACCACATAATGTTGTGCTTAACCACAGTGCAGGATTTGCTTAATGATGGGAAACGAGAAGTGCTGGAACTGCCATTACTAAAAGACACAACTGTGTATCATCACACTTTATGACCATGTCTCCTAATGACATAAATCCTGGACCCAATTGCCTTAGTTGACCAAGGGCTACCTGTATTGACATTCTGTAAACAGGTGGTTCGTTGTGGGTCTTCTCTTTTGGCCCCTTTTGTGTGCTGTGCTTCTGAATCATGTTTATGAGTCCTGAAATGGTTGCAAAATTAGGGACTGCAGTAGCAAAGTGATTTCTGGAAGAGTCCCTGAGCCTCTGAAGTGCTTGAACATGGGCACCATGCAAGTTGTATGGCTAGCAGCACAGGCTGTGGATTTAGCCATACAACTTGCACGGAGTGTCTGCATAACTGTGAGGTCAAAGGCTGTGTGGCTGCATGAGAGATTGCTGGCACATTCCTGGACTTGTTGTCACTATCAGTGTTTCCAGGGTTGTTGTCTCCTCATCTGCTTTCATGAGGTTTTTTCCCTTTCCATGTTCAACCTGTTCTGAAAGCAATGGCTCTTCTTCTACCGTAGCCATATCTTATCCTTAGCCATAGCTTAAGATGATTTCAGAATTGCTCTGTCTATGCAGAAAAAGAAGTTTTGTTTATTTGTTAAATTCCATTGTTCTTTTGGGGGCTCAAGAAGGAATTTGTGTCATTTTCTTTCCCCATTTACTTCAAAACAAAAATCCAGTGAAATAGGTTGGAGGCAGAGAGAGAGAGATTGACATAAAGTCATTGGGTATATTTCTGTGAGTGGGTTAAAACCTGGGTCTCCTGTCTCACTTCAATATATCAATCACTTCATCACAATGGAGTGAAAACTATCATGAATAAACATTACTATTAACAATGGGTATCACGTTAAAAATCTTAACTGTGACCACTTGAAATCAGCTCCTGTAACTCAATCCTTAGTTTTAATAGACCCCACAGCCTAGTTCTTTTCACCCCCTATTAAATATAACCTGTTAACAGAAGGAAATTGCAACACAGCTCTCTTAATTAGGGGCATGTATTGTGTTAATATAGTTTACTTGGGTTTGGCTCAGGGGGTTCTGTAAACCAGCTAATTATGGCTTATTCCAGGGGTCTCCTACCTTGGCAACTTTAAGCCTGGCGGACTTCAACTCCCAGAATTCTGGGAGTTGAAGCCCTCCAGGTTTAAAGTCGCCAAGGTTGGAGACCCCTGGCTTATTCAACAACTCTTGGTGAAACAAACCAACTAAGACTTACTGCACGGAGCTAATCTATAGATGAGCTGACACAGACTGTCCTACGCAAATCAGGGAAAAGCTTAGAGGGGAAAGTAGATAGCAAAGAAAGCGGCAGGAAAAAAAAATAAGGAGAGAGACAAGACCAGGAAAAGAAGAATTCTTTGCCCAAACGTCTCCATTCAAGAATGTGTCGAAATGAATACTGTATGGATGATCGCTGTGGAGAAAGATCAATTCGTTCTCCCGCTCTTGAAGAGAACGAAGTGGGGGAAGGGAGAACATCCCAACCGCACAGAGCGTTTTGGAGAAAAACAGGACGTCAGCAGACAGCAGTCCCTTTTCTCATTGGGTTCCTTCCATTTCCCTCCACATCATAACAGACGCCTGAATAAACAGGACGTAAATTTCTGCAAGCGGAACCCCTTTCAAGACGCGATCGTTCTCTCATCCCATGAATCTCTCTGGGATGGAGTGAGGCAAAAAACACAAAAGCCATAGAATGGGGGCGCGCGGACTGAACATCTCTGCTGAGAATGAGAATGAAGGAGAGAGAGAGAGAGGGAGGGAGGGGAGAGAGAGAGAGAGCGAGGGAGCGAGAGAGAGAGGTAGAAGGTGTGTGGGCGGGAGGGCGGGGGAGCGGACCAGTGAGTGAAAGGGGGAAGAGGGCTTTTCATTAATGAGCTTGTATCGAATAGCCAGAGTTTCCTAAGCATTCAAGGCTTCGCATGCATAGAGGCGACTGTCTTTAGGGGCTGTGTAGTTTGCCTTATACCTCACATTTCCTATTCTATAAGCAGATTCCTGTGGGCGTCTCGCTCATTATCAATGTATGAAAGAAGGCCTCTCTCCTTTTGGGCGGAGGGGGGCACGCCATGGTTTAGGAATCCTAGTCGCAGTAAAAAGGAAGGGTTACCATGAAGCTATCGAAAGAGCTTCGCAATGACTCTGCTTGGGTGGAGATCAAAAGGAAAATATCAGGCCAAACAGCGTGGGAGGCTTGAATGAGGATAGAAAGGGGACACTTGTATTTCCAAATGGGGGTGGGGTGGGGTACAGGTGGCCTTCTTAGTAACAGTGCTTATCAATTCCAAAGGATTGAGGGGCTTTACCTTCTCTGAGAAATAAGGACCACCCTACCGAGGTGGAAATTGGGTGGGGGGGGAAGGCTTTCTGCGGCAAAGAGAAAGATGGAGATGTGGTGGGAGTCCTTCCTTAGCGGATTCCAAGGGAGGGTCTTTGAGGCCATCTCAGAAATTCTCCGCCCCGTTCCTTTGGGGTCCACCTCTGACGCAAAGCTCTTCCCTCCTTCCTCTCGCTTGACTCTGGCGCGTATCCCCCCTCCCTCCCTTAAATAGCCTGGATCTGCTCGTGGAAGAAAGCTGATACGAAGAAGCTTCAAGCCTTTGCGTGCCAACTAACTTGCTCCACCGGCCATGGTGCCTTGCGTGGCGCTGCTCAGCCTGCTCGGAATCGCAGCTCTAGCAGGTAAGTCCGGCCAGCGAAGCAGGATCAGAACCTTGGACAGCGGCGATGGGTTTGAGGAACGCGGAGGGATTGCCGAGCGCGGAAAAAGCACGGTGGGAATTGCACAGCCCTCACCAACCAAGAGCTTCTGTACTGGTTGAGAATTGGCACAGGAGGAGGGAGTAGTCTTCTGGCAATGAACAGCTGATATATCAGTCTGCCTGTGGCTCTCATCTCATATAAAATGTTTGGGCTAGAAGTTTATTAATTGCCACCAATATGTGCTCTTATCATACACATACAGAAACAAGAATGTGGATGCATACGTGGTCTACTTAATGATTAATGATAGCTAGAGCATGTTCACATCTTTGCTGGAGGAAGCGCCAGCAAGATTCACTGCTGTGCAAATTAGCAAATCTCACAAGTATGTTGAAAATGAGTCCAGTCAATGGGCAGCTTCTGCCTTTCAGAAGTGCACTAGATTTCCCGGTTAGAATCATCCATCCGTAAACTGGGCTAAGTTTTTTGGGGGCAGAGGAAAAGAAAAGATACTAAGGCTGGGGAAAATGAATGCAGTGTGCGTGTGTATACGTGTGTGAATAGACATATTTGTATCTGTATTTGTCTCTGAACTTGTATATAAAAAAGAGGCAAGAAGGAAACTCTTGTGTAGTTATTGAATGCAGGTACATATTTGTTTTTCTGTGCTAGAAATAGAATAGAATAGAATTTTATTGACCAAGTGTGATTGGACACACAAGGAATTTGTGTGTATATATTTATGTATGTATGTATGTATGTATGTATGTATGTATGTATGTATGATTTAATTCTTCAACAATTAAATATATTGTGCAAATGTTCAGATCATGCTTTTTGGAAGTTAAGATTTTTTTTTAAAAAAATCTAAATGTTAAAATCACTGAAGAAAAGTAATATCCAGTAATTTGACAAGAGTGTTACTAGTAGCTCTGTGTTTTATCAATTGACCAAAGCATATAAAAGCTGTTATGCTTTTAAAATAACCTTTGACTTTTCTCCATTAGCTTAAACAAGCTGACAATTAAGAAAATGCTGCTTAGTCCTCATCAAATAAAAGCAACTATTTTTTTAACAAAAGTACTCTTAAGGGTAATTGTCACTGTTTAAGTGTTGTTGCTCTTTCCTTTAAAACCTGTAGCATTTAGACCTCTCTCTCTCTTTTTTTTTAAAGTCTTCTCGCTTCCCTTTACATCTGTGTGGATTTTGTTTTTCAGGTTTTAAAGCTTTAGCCAGAATGGAAAAATATGATTCTTGAACTTCACATCTGTGTATATCTGAAATGTTGCCCATGCAGAAAAGTAACTAACAAAAATGTATGCAGATGTTGACCAAATTGTGTGTGTTGTGTAAAATCTCATGCCTACATATCAGAAATTTATCCCGGATCTAGTAAAAATAAATCCATAATATGAATTGAAATCAGATTAGGAATGGACAATTTAAGTCCCTGCCATTTTATTCAGTCTACTCTATTATGATTGAATCTCAAATGAACTCTACTTGTTACAATAATGAAATGCAAATCTCCATTCCCCTATAGGCTCTATGTACTCAGCAAAATATCAGCATCACTGAATTTAATGAGGCTTAATAAGAGAACAGTCAGTTTATCATTCTATACTCATTAGGAGTTGTCCCAGAATATAACGACATTTATATTGTAGTTTGAAATCAGGAGATGTAACAGTGTAACAATAATTTCACCCCTCCAGAAAGAAATATAGAATCAAAGATAAATAGCCAATTGATCATTTACTATTGTACTGTAATCTTCAAGAATGGTTTAAACTGCATGTAAAAATTATACCTTGGCTCTATATTTAAGTTAAGGCATAACCAAGCAGAACAATTTGAACAGCTAATTCCATTATTTTGTGAGATACCAAAAACTGTCTTACTCATAAGAGTTCCCCAAAACATTTAATTCCCATTAAATTTTCTCATGAACATCTGTCAGTCAATATAATATTCTATATTCAATCACTCTTACAAATCTTCTTTTACTTTTCTCGAATGAAGAGGAAGCATTGGCCACAGGTATATAAGTAAAAATTGTTCGGTGTGCATATATGCATCATACGTACAGAATATGAGGGTGTTCAGTTTTCTCAGGGATCCCTGAGAAATTATTCATATAATTTCATATTATTCTCATATTAAATCTAGTTTAAGCAAGAAATGTGGAGAAATATCATATATTATCATTGCTTCTGATGTTTGATAATGTCAGCAGAGCAAGGAATTCTCACTGATGCCATTGGTATCATGTTGCTATTGACTAGTTCAGGAGTCCTGAACCCCCAACCCCCTGGTCCATGGACCAGCACTGGTCCATGGCCTGCCAGGGACCGGTCCATGCAAAGAAGTGAAATCCCATCCGTACACATACGGAGCCACGAAACCATGCCCCCACCCGGTCTGCAGAAAAACTGCCCTCCACAGAACCGGTCTGCAGCACCCAAAAGGTTGGGGGGACCACAGGACTAATCGGGTTAATAAACAGAATGGAGAGAAGGTCCCTTCAATTCCAAAGCCTTCATCTGACTGCACACTCAAACTTATTTCCCTTGTCCTCTCTCACCTGAGGATTCCTGACCACACCAAGGATAAAAAGCCTTGCATCTCTCTTTTCAATATTGGAAACATAGGGATGTTATATTGCTGATGCCTCTTCCATTTTTTAGATGCTCCAAAGCATAGTTCTGTTGCTGGCAATATGGTAGCCAAGGCAAGGAAGAAAGGAAGGGAAGCTTGTTTATTTGTATATTACTCAGTCACAATATTTCAGGTTCTTTATCACCACTACAATACCCACACACTGGTTAAAATTCATTTAACTTTATTAACTTAAAGCATTTCATCAGCATCCAAATCTTACAGGCTTTAACAGTATCTGTCCTGGTCAGTGGCTTCTGTACCAACTGGAAGATCAACTTTAGTTGCTTTCATAGGCTGAGTGATTGGCATGCCTGCTGTTGAGGGCTAATAAAGCAGAATCATTCATATACCTTAGAAGAGGATTCTGGAAGATGTATTGACTCCAGGGAGTCACCCAACCTGGATTGTCTCCGGTATAATGTATCAATAATTCTCTGCTGTAGGTTAAATATAATAGAAGCAAGAACAGACAACTAGCAGACAGCCTGATTATTTATTAATCTGTTTTACTATAACATTTGTCCCCAGGCAATCTATCTTGCAGCTTTAATCATCGTGAGACATAAGCCAATGAATTAGATTAGGTTTAGAGATAATGACCTACCCAGAACCATATGGTGAGATTGTTGCATGCATGGAAGTTGGGGTCTGTCTGTCTGTCTGTCTATCTACCCATCTATCTCTATCTCTATCTCTATCTCTATCTATCTCTATAGATATCTCCTCATATTTAAGCACCACGTTCTTGAATGCCTCCTACTATGAGAGGGCTGGCTCTGCATTAGCAAATTAGGGCTGTTTATTTTGTGCTGTTTTCAGCTAGCTGCAATTAACCTTAATCAACCTTAATGGGATATATAGACTTGTACAAAGTTAAGGAACAATATGGTGGCTGATCCACCTGAACTCACTGTTGTATATTGAAACAAAAAATTAATGTTTCATCTTATGAAAAATAAGCAAGTATAGCATACGTATCTGGTAGAGAAAGGCACAACATTTGTTGTTCCTAAAGCATTTTCATAAACTAATAAAACCCTTTGCTGGGAGATGTATCTTTTGTAATCTGAGGCTATATTGTTCCTACCAGCAGTAACAGTAATTTATCACCATCACTGAGGGTTATTTTTGTTCAACGTGACCCATTTTCTCTAATCCCGAACAACTGCATTGTAATGGGAAGATGCTATTTTCATGTATTATACATGTACAGTTGTCATATCTTATAAAAGTACACTCACTTTATGCCAAGGAGGACATCAACCATTATATATAATAGTGTAGCTTTTCAACAGACAAAACAATAGACAAAAAAAAGCAAGTCTGGTATGTTTGTATATAACATAGACTGTAATCATACCAGTCATAACAATTATATTAAGCAATTTCTTAATGTTCCCTTAATCCAAGACAGGACTTAGAAATACGAAGTTGCTTGCAATTGCTCTAAAATTTTATTTCACAGAATTATATTCTCAAGATGAAATTTTCATTATTTTTGGTGTGAGATTTAAAACTGAAGGATCCAGACAGGGAGTAAACAGAATTTTCCATGTCTGGTATTAAAAATTTGATTTTTGCAACAAATTTGGGAAGCTATCTTATATTGGATCAAATGTCTACGCTATTCTATAATGGATGTCTGTTTTGGATCTCAATTCCGTTTGTGTCCTCAGCTTGCATGGCTTATGGCAAAGGGTTGTGGCCTGCATCTTCAATATACTTCTTCCTTGGTCAAATGCATTGTCTTTGAAGCTCGTAGCCTCACAGCTTTGAGACAAGACCTTTTCTTAAACTTCTCAGTGTGTATAAAACACTCAGATCCTGGCTACACAATGACCATTACAGTTCATATATTTTAATTAGCTGTAGAAAATGTCAGGATAAAACTTCACACTGAGTGATTCTCTTATGTGCTAGTTAAATATTTGATACCAGTTAAAGAAAGAAGAGCCAGTGCACTGATGCTTTCTGAGTTTATCAAAATTTTGAACTAGCAAAAATGGAATGGCTATGACTTAAAAGGACACCCTTCTGCTGGTGATGCAATTTCCTTCCCCAAACAACATCAGCACTTTAGACAGCAGCATTTGATTTCTTCACATATCACCTTGTTATTTAATGTTGCAATATAGCAATTTATTGAAACATTGCTTTGATCTTTATCAGGAACTAGCAGCTTAATGGATAGAGACTGTTCATCACATGGACCTCAGTGTTTGTTATTCTACATATGTAATTGTAGGGTACAATCCCTCAAGATTTTCCTCTGATTAAAAGAAATGAGAGGACTACATCCCAAATTTTGTGCATTTTTTTTCATGCATTAGAAATGGGATTCATGACCCTTCCCATTTTTTTTCTGCATCCATTCCATGTCAAATTTGGTCCACAGATTCTCCAGCTATACAGAGCAGGTGAGTGGGGCACAAAAGATGCAGATGGGAGGGGAAATCCCAACAGATGCCATTCCATGAGAAGACAGACTCATCTGGACTCAATACAGATACAAGAATTTGTTGTAAAGATATATGTTGTACTGCATGATCCTATCACACGGGATCAAAAGAATGTCAGATCTGTATCCAATCTTCTTTGCAGCCACACCATAAAAGAAGGATTTTGTTCTAGAATCTAGAACTCTTTCCATTTGGTACAAGAGGCATCCCACCATTAAAAGCACCAACATAAATATTTGGGAACATAACTACCTTTGTAGTCTTAATACATTTATATAAGGAAAGAGAGAGGAGGGAGGGAGGGGGAGGGAGAGGGCGGGAGGGAGAGAGGGAAACACTCAATGTATGGTGCTCCAGGGATATGGTCCAAATAGATAGTCCTCTATGCTCTTTTGCCAGCTGACAGATGGTAGCATTTTTTGTTCAGTGCTTAAATTACTGTTAGGGAATTAAACAAACTCGACAGCAATTTCACTCGGTTCCTACCATGCTTTCCTTTGTAAGCATTTTGAATGGCAGTTAGTTTTAGGAGGTAGTGAATCTCAGGCCTTTCCAACAGCCTCAGCATCATGGCCATGTATGATGAGGGCTGGAGTCCTGGAACATATGGCAGAGTTCTGGCTTGAGTGTCAGATCTGGCACAGCATTTGGCTTTCCGTTGGCTTTGCTCTTGCATTATAGCTCCTTTATGTATGTATGAAATCTAGTTAAGAACAATCTCTTCCCTGAACTGCAATGCCAAAGTTCATCCACAAATTTTTTGTGCTAACTTTCAGCTAGAAAATACCTCGATAATAAGCTTATCGTTATGTTCATAAAAAATATGGGAGGAGGCAGTATCAATAATGTTAGAAATTCCTTTTTCATTCTCTTCAGTGACAAATAACCTGACAGCCCAATGTCTTGTTACCCTGGTCTCCTGAAAAAATAATAAAAGACTTTCCACTTGTGAAATAATCCAGTTCTACAGAGGGGACTGTCAATCTCTGACTGAAGACAAGGGAGACTCTACTGTTCTTCTAGCATGCCACTTTTTAAACTTCATGCTCTCACCATGAAAACATTTCTTGTAATGTTCAACTAATGTTCTGACCTAGGGTCCCTTAAAAAGCAGGAAGCAGAGTCTTGGTCCCGGCAAAACCTCTTTTATTTATACGACTGTGAATTACTTTCATTCACAGTCAGCAAGGCCTGTCCAAACAGTCTTTCAGAGGAATATTTATCAACACTCCTTATCTCGCTTGGCAAGCTGCCACGTAACTTGTTTCCAAATGCAGTACAAGGCAAAACTTGGCACAGAGTCTCTCAGAGTCACGGAACGAATGAATTGTTTCCTGCAAAAGCCCTCTCCCCATTCGCTCCTCTTGTTTCCTATGGGAGGGGCCAATTACCTCCAAGGTGTGGCTTTACTTCCAAGTCGACCCTGCTTTCTGAGTTCTTCTTGTCTCCTGGCAGCTTTGCCCATGCGCACACTGGGAACGGGCTCCAGCTGTTCCTCTGCCTCACTGCTGTCTAGCTCCCTCTCTGCCTTCAACACAGAGCCATCGTCCAAGCTTTCCCCAACCCCCAGGACTGGCCCATATTCCTCTCCAACCTCCTCACTGTCCAACTCTGCTGCCAGCTCCAATAGCCACTGGCAGGCCACAACAACTAAAATCTCTGTTTAGGTCAAGCCATGCCTTTTGGGGAAGCAAAGAACAAGTCTGTGCCATCTTTGATGGTATTAAGTAGAATGTTTGATGTGTTATGTTATACCCTTCTAATAACTAATACTAACTGCTACATTTTCTTCTAGACAATTATTGGCAACCTTTTAAATCACACTGAGGAAGTTCTGTAATAGTATTTTGACCCAGAATATAGGAACCAGAGGTCCTCTTTATCAAGCAGGAATAATGTAAAAAAACGGAGAATCACATTAGAAGTTAGATGATGTTGACCATAATAACAATGGGAAAAAAATAACACAATGTGTGCCTTTAATGCTTGTACTGATTTTAATTAAGTAATTAAAAGCATTGAAGTTTATTTAAACAACTGCAAAATTTCAATCCTATAGCAGGATTGGGAAAGGAGGTATCACAAAACAGAATTGAAGGGATTCACACAGGTTGTGGTTTGACTATTTGTTAAGCAGGAAAGGAATAAATGATGGGGTTCTATATAATTATGGGTATTTTTTTTTAAACTCTAGAGCATGAATTCTTTAACTTTCAGACCCAAACCAGCTTCCCCATATAAATGATTGAAGATGAACAAGACTCTTTAAGCTGAGGTTGCAGCTATCTCATACACCATTGGCAGCTCTGGTGACAGATGACAAATATCTTGAAGTAAAAGCAATTTACCAGAGGATACATGCTAGGAAAAATGGAATGCGTGCCAAGTGCCCAAAGGGTTTCTCCAATGTTTTATTCAGAGCCTGTTCTAATTTGCTCTCACACTGTATCGTTCCCTCTTTCATGAAATATCAAATATCATGTTCTTTCACTGTGCCTTGTTTAATAGACATTGTCATTTGGAAGAGGCTGGAATGATCCAACAGGGCCGTCAATGCTGTTTTCATTTTTTTCTCTCTCCAAAAGTATACCTTAGTCCTTTGTAGCATCAAAGCTACAAACTGATTTTGGGACGAGGGCGAGAAATTACGACACCTACTCTTCTGAACACGGTTTGGGCTGCACCCATGGGGTTTGCACTACCAATTAGTGTCCTGCCTGATGGATGGCTGAACATTAGATGTTCATTCATGATTAAACTGTGTGAGCAAACCAATTTGCTTATATTGGTGCTGTGTCCGCGTCTGCTTTTTACTGCCTGCATTGCAGATGGAAGCAGGCATTCATGTGGGGGCGGCGGGAGGCAGAGGATGGGGTGATTTCAAACACAGAGGCAGGAAACATGAACCAGCACTCCCTTGACACACTAAGGTGGGGAAAGAGACACTCCCAGTGCCATCTGGCAACTTCTCAGGGACTTTTGCATTGCTACTACAGTATCATAATTCACAAACAATGTGAAAGTTAAAAGGTGATATATTTGGTTGATCATACTTACTTTCTTGTTCTTTCTTGGTCCATTACACCCAAGGAACCTTTTAAAAAAGGTTTCATACTAGTGGAATAATACAAAATAACATGCTTTATTAATAATGGAAAATCACAATATCATATAAATCAGCTTCAGTAAGAATTGCAAATCAGGATGGCACACTAATATTTGCTTTTCATATTGGGAAGGAGAAGCATTCTAAACAAAGATACAGTTATAAAATGAAATAATACCTACTCACTGGAACCAA